>NW_024966145.1:337148-344916 GCF_019238085.1 Lagopus leucura
AAAAAGAAAAAGAAAAAGAAAAAGAAAAAGAAAAAGAAAAAGAAAAACAGGAGAGGAGAGGAGAGGAGAGGAGAGGAGAGGAGAGGAGAGGAGAGGAGAGGAGAGGAGAGGAGAGGAGAGGAGAGGAGAGGAGAGGAGAGGAGAGGAGCTTCAGTAAACACAGACTACTTTTTCCCTACATGAAAACCCCAGTTGTCCTAAAGGCAGACTGAGTGCTGGGGAGGCAAGGCCATGCTGCATCTTGGCACTGGGGCTGCCCAAGCCCTATCCTGCTGCCTCCCCAGGGCCTCACAACCCTTTGTGTTGGCTCCCAGTGAGTTAAAAAGTGGAAGAAAAAGAGCCCACATCCCTGCTGCCAGACTGCCATGGCAACGCTGCTACTTCTCCCACTTCCCCATTCCCTGCAGCATCAACATGGGCCCAGGAGCAGCCTGAGTCCCAACAAAGCCTGTGCACACTGGTCCCCCATGCCTCAGAAACAGTCACTGGCCTGGGCAAGGTAAGGACATGGCTCCCACGGCAGCATATCAGGCCACTCACATGGAGACCCTTGGCATGAAGACCCTGTGAGCACAGGAGGAGCAGGCGCTGCCCAACCCAGCCCCAAATCCGAACTGCTGGGTTGCTCTTCCACTGGGTAAGTGCACGCTTTGCAGAGCGTGGCTCAGGTGATTACACTTCTGTTTGAAGGTATGAAACAGATGCTCAGGTTTTTGGCTTTGTAGAAACTCTTCAGTTTGCTAGAACAACGGGGGTAGAATTCCCCAAAGGCTTACTTTGCTTTAAAGGATATTTAAAGACAACAATAAATCCTACCCCACTGGGCATGGCAGTCTCCTGCTCAGCACCCACAGTGCAGAGCTGCTGCAGCCAAGGGGGCAAGGAAGTTGCTTCACTGCAGCATCATCTTCAAGCAGAGGCTGGCACAGAGGCTGCAGAACTCACCAGCTCTTGACACTTCAGCTTCCCCAAGTAACTGTCTGCCAGGGGGATTACTTTGCACTTTGTTTTGGTTTGTAACTTGTTCTGGAATTGTAAAAATCCCATTTAGCCTTTAGCTGCAGCCAGCAACTAGTCTGAAGGGTAACCCTGTGACGGCACCGGAGTTCTCTGCTCACTGAACTACTCTCTGCCCACAGTAAGGAAGCAGGATGCTATAGCTTTGCCAAAATATTTTACTGAATGAATACAATTGCATTCAGTCTCCACAAGCCAACCTAGCAGTGCCACATGACCCCAACTGGCAAGAGGCAAGGGTTACATCTTAGTTCAATTTTAATTTAACACAGCATCAATGCTTATTTACCGCACTCCATAAAATTCATGTGAAAAAATACCTCTGGCAGATGAGTAGCCCTCTTACTCCAGAAATGCAAAAGCACAACAAATCAAGTCAGTGCACGTCTGCAGGATCACACAAGGCTGGCAGCAAGACGTGTGTTAGCGAGATTCCTGGCTGCAGTCTCCACGTGCTCTGTGGCTCTCATTGCATCTGGCAACCTTAGGGAATTCCCTCACTGCCTCTGTGCTGTGCGGGGGGACCTGCCAGTCATTGGAAGTAACTAAGGGCCCGTCTGTGTCATGTGCCAGCCAGCCAGCCATGGCAATATTGTAAAGGAGCACAGACACACGTATCCCAACCGTCCTGTAGACACTCAAATGGTTTTGAAGGAAGCACCATCTGGCCATTGCCTTTTCCAGTGCCCATGCCACTGCTACTACGCCACACGGACAGCGCTGCTGGATGAGCCGCTCAGACTCTCCCCCAGTTTAGGTGCAGCTTCATGAGTCCTGGCAGCAGAGGAGAGGAGAGGATGGACTGATAAAATCATGCCTGACAGCAGAAAGGTTCAAGCTTGTCTGCAGTGTAGGTGTTTTACCTCCACACCCTGGGATTACACACCTTGCCTGCACAGTCCGTGGTTAGTGCCTGGGAATTCTGCCCTGGCCAAGAGCCACCAGACCCCTCTGGTCATGACTGTAGTGCTCCTTGAGGTTATGGTCTTTGTTTTCTCACTGGAGGAACAACATCTGGGTACATCCAGACCCTCCCTGGCCCAGTGGAAGACTGTTTCAAGCCTATGCATCTACAGACAGCCCAAGCGTGAGGACCCACCATGGCCCTGCAAACAACCATGACTAGCATCAAAGTTTACTTGACAGAGCAAATGCAGTTGGCCACAGACCAGTCACAGGACAGCCTATTTAGTATTGAGACAGTGATAAAAACTTCTCCACCAGACAAACCTGGAGCCAGGGGGCTGGAAGCAAAGTTGTCACGATGGGCTGGAATTTGTGGAAGCTCTGGACCAGTTGCCATCCATTGCACCTCTGCCAAACCTCATGTCTGCCTGCAGCACACAGGCCTTCTCTTATCCCAGTGGGGAGACAGGGCAGGTCCAGCCTGGGTTTGACTGCCAGGTCCTTGGCTGCAGAAAGAGCAGGACATGAGATGGGAAACCAGGATCAGAACCTGGGGTTGTGCGGGTGCTGGTGGGTGGAGGTGGGCCTGCATGGACCTGTCTTGCCAAGCAACCCCCCAGCAGGACAGTCTGCCTGGCCCTGCCCTGGCGCTGCCCCAGCTGCAGGAGGAAAATGAGGGCTTGTCCTCACCTCCCAGCACTCCTGGTTCTGCTTCTGTGCTCCTGCAGTGACTCTGGCCTTCATATGAGGACCATCTCTCCCACTGCTGACTGGGAAGGAGATGGCAAGGGGAAGATCTCCGCCCTTGGCAGGAGGGGCATTTCTGAGATAATCACAAGGGAAAAAGAAACAAGACTGCTCTTCTTCACTTCAGGGTTTAACACACACTCCAAATGAGAAGAGGACAGGCAATCTGGTTGTCTGCACTTTCACATGCAGCATATTACAACAAACCTTCCAGAGCGGTTATTGACAGCTCCCCACAGCTACAACCTGGCTCTTGTCTTGTTGCAGTCTGCTGCCAAGCATGTGAAGCTGTTGCTGATCAGGCGCAGCCTCACGAGCTGATTGGACTCTGGCTCCTTAGGTCCTCCTTCCCTGGACACATCCTAAGGAAACTGAAAGATGAGATTTGTCAGAGCTCAGCTCATTCCAGTCCTGAGCTTGCCCTGCAACAACAGAGTTTAAAGAACAGGTGACATCAGTGCTGACAGTGTGGCCTTGCTGCCCCAGGACCCCTTTGCCATTTGGCCAGCATTTCCGCGCCCATCCCAATGGGAGAGACCCAAGATGCTATCTCCTGTGAGGCTACTGGGAGTGGACCAGCTCTCCCAGCCCTCCACATCCTTGCTACATCGTGTCACTGCTCCCAACCTAAAGAAGTGAGGAACACATACCATACCGAGTGTGAGCAGCACAAGTGCATCGCGTTGAGCAGAGAGATTTATCGAGGGTTGCGTCAGCACCAGGGCTCACTGCATCATTTCCCACATGGCGCAGGCAGGCGCTGGGAGCACAGGGAGCTGCTCCCCAGGGACGGCTTCATTGTGTGCCCTCAAGCTGGGAGCCATGGAAGGGAAGGAGTGCAGGAAGCCAAACTGTGTCACCGTAAATCCTGTCACGCCTAACGATGTTTTCTCAAGCATGTTTTCCTGACTTCCCTCCCGAGAGATCAAACCTAAAAGATGGTTGTGCTTGATCTATGGGGAGCCCACAAACAAAATGTTTCCCAAGAAATAAACACGTTGCAGTCTGACCGTGCTCATTGTTATAAAAGAATGTTTTATTTCACTTTTTCCTGGGTGCACTATATTGCAATGTAACACTAGGCAGATCTATTGACAAATTCAGATTCTTGGTACAGAATTAAGGTGTTTGTCCATTTGGTCAAATCTCAGAGTTTTTCCTTGGCATTCTTACAGGACCTGTCACCACTCAACACAAGAAGTGGAAGTGCCAGAACTGCAATATGAGACTTGGAGCGGGTGCTTCACAATCACAATTTGCAGAAGCTGCTGAATTGGCTAGATGCACAAGGTCAGCATGATATCCATCCTAACTGTGACAAAGGGGGAAGTGCACACTGTCCAATTTTGATCTCAAAGTAGGTTTGTTTTTCAGGCTTAATGCACAATTAAGATTGTCTTCTTATTTTTGAGGCATGCTGTCACCTCTGCTTCTGCTACCAAGGAAGACTTGCATTATTTTAAAGCAATAATGTTAAATGACTCTCTTATATTCTGGCCATTGTATTAGTTATCATTAGGCACCTGATTAGTGTAATTAATTACATGAACTCATACAAACCATGCCTGATTATCCACAAAAAGTCCATCCATTCCAAGCCAAATACCATAGTTCACAGAAAAGTCTTCTAGTACGCAATTGCACATGAATATACATACGAGCAGTACATGTATCACTGAGTAAATATGGCACTTTTATATGTTTTCCAGGAGGTCATACAGAATTAGGAAACAATCTTCTCTGTGCTGACACACTTCTAAAATACTGTAATATAGTTTAGGAAAATGCACCCCACAGACTAGATAGTAAGTATAGAAAAGTCAGCAGTGCAGCTACCTGAGTTTGTTTCAATCAGTTTAACAGTGATCTGATATTTTTTTCATTCACCACAAGCCTGAGGGCTGTCTACCCACGAAAGGCTGCCACCTGATTCTGTTACAGACACAGCACACGGCTCTCCAAGTGCTGAGCTGACCTAGCATCTCCAGAGCGACCCATCCAACTGCTCCAGGCACAGACCCTGGCTGCAGCCCCGGGCCCTTGCCATCGATCCTTCAGAGAGCTGAGCCTGCAGCAAATGTGTCCTTTTCTTTTTTCTTTTTCTTTTTTTTTTTTTTTTCTTACTGGCTTTGTTTTCTGCTGGCTCAGTATGTTGATTTGTCCTGTGGAGGAATCAGACAAGCACCAGAGCCGTAAAGGTACGAGCGAAGCAGTCAGATGCTGTGGAATGGGAGCAGGGGAGGAAGAAGGACACCAAGGAAATTCCTCCTCAAGGGCAGCGAGCTGTTCCATTGAATAAGCTGTTCCAGCAGACCAAACCATTGGGGAAGATACAGTTATTAGCTTGAAAGTGCTTAGGCTGGTAAGATTTATTCCTATGCAGAAAGTAATTACGGAAATACCAGCACAAGGCACTTTATACTCATGTAACTGCGTCCACATGAGGGACTGCAATGGCATAAATATAATCAGTGGCAAAGAAAACCCCCACATCCTCTATGATGTATTTAAAAACAGAGAACAGAACAAATCTCCAGCCTTCAGTTATGAGGCGTGCATAATTTCCATTCAGAAGACAGAGCGCTGCACATGGAACAACATTAGACACAAAATAAATTACAGGCTTAAAATGCGACATCTAGGAATATAAAGATAAAAAAACAACAAAACTTCAAATGTAATCCCGTATTCCAAATCTAAATAAGATAACTATACAGCTCCACCGATTACTTGGACATTTTAAACAGTTTACATTCATCAGGGACAACAGCACTTTGGTTTACATAATTAGGTTAATATGAGCAACGAAACATTTCTCTCCCTCACATTACATCAAAGTGAAACACATTTAGAATATATATATACTGCCAAGCTGCTCCAATAAGTGCATTCCATATATGACTAAGAGTAGCTCTTGCAACAGCTACATCAGTTATAGCTCTTTCATAGAACTACATCAAACCACTTGGAAAAAAATCATTTTGATTCATGAATCAAAGCCTGACCCAGCTTTGATTAATCACACAGATCTTCTCCAGAACACGCTCAAGTACAACAAATTACTCACTGAGTCTAGGGGCAAACCTACTTATTGGATTGTGCATCACACCCTGAATGAATGGGGAAATACTCATTTTGTCTCCCCACCTGTGTAAGTCTGACTCAAAACAACAATAAGCTCAAGAACTCAGAACGATGGTAGTTCAAAACACTTGATTGCAGCTAGAAAACATTTAAGAGCAACCAACCCAGCGATAGTCAAACAGTTATTTTACAGAACTTTGAACAATTTGCAACTGATGAACAGCATTGGCTCCTAGAGAAAGAAGTACTTACTCCCAGATATTCTTGCAAAGCATTTATCCAGTGCCTGCATCTGACTCAATGTGCATTGCTGGATAGGATGAAAAGATCTCCTCCCAGCCAAGCACTTTGCAATCATATGGTTATTTTTTATTAGCTTAAATTAGCTTGCGAGCAGCACGTGAGTGTTCATGGACTACGTCTGCCAAACTTGCCTAGAAGAAAGCAAGCAGCTGGATAAATAAACAACAGAACAGTTTCAGAGGACAAAGTTCCCAACTTGAAGCATAATCACTAAAGATATTATTGTCTATTAAATTATTTTAAAAAGCAGACAGACCTCCAAATGTATGACCTCTGATTTAATTACTATGTGGGAGAGGAAAACACAGCCTTCATCACTGTGCTCTGGAGGCTGAGACTTTGAAAAAGTTAATGTATTCAATGAATCCCATTTTTGCAAATCTGCAAATGTTCTTGTGTTGGGCTTGGCAATGTAATTCCAAAGCTCAAATAAGGAGCATGTTCACTGCTAAAAATAATGTTATTTCCTTGCCAGAAGGTTCACAAACTAAAGATGATTGCACTTTTTCTGAATCCCGGTCCTGCATGGTGCCAAGCATCCCTGTGGGAAGTGACTGAGAGACACAGAGGACACTTTCTCCCCTGCAGGACCGCACATTAAGTGGAAGATGGGTAGAGCATTTTTGAAAATAGTGTTTTATCTCCCTGGGTTGGCTTTTTCAACACTGTGAGTTCATTGCACCCCTTCCATTCACGTCAGCAGGAAATGGGCAGCTGAATCCCTTTGCACTGTTCAGAAAACCTTCAGCATGAGTCATTTTGGTAGGGACTCCTCTCTGACCTGTGCCCTTACTCCTCCGGCTCTGGAGCGGAAATCGCAGTCAGTGCCTCCTGCTCAGACAGCATGCAAACAGAGACCTAGACTACGCTTTCCAAAAGGCCCTGGAGAAGTTCTGCATATTCCCTCCGACTTATGAAAATACCTCCAGCCCTTGTATGGAAAGAACCGTATCTGCTTGCTTTGACCATCTGAGAAAACAGTGCCATAAATTAAAGGAAGGTCAACCCAGACCTTGTTAGATGTTGAACACCTTCAGCTCCCACAAAAAAAAAAGAGGGAATGAGGCATTCAGCACCTGCAGTACTACCTGTTGAAGACCTCATCCTAAGAGATTAACAGTAACCAGGAAGACAATATAATTACCTGTTACAAATTATGCAATTCAAAACATACAGTTTAAATACAATTTCCCTATTGGGATTTACCAAAGGGGAAAAAAAAAAAAAAACAACCAACAGCAGATAAAACCATTTACTTTTGCTAGTAAAAATTAAGTTACAAACACCCTTGCTGTCAGGGCAAAATAAACTTTAAAATATCTTAAAACAGTGAAAAAATACAAGAAAATTTTATTTTAAAAATATATGTACTCCTTACTCCAAATTTGTTTGTACAGAAAGGACTTTTTGAAAAGGCAAAAAAAAAAAAAGATAACAAACTAAATGCATATTCAGAGTATGCACTGTCTACAGGGTATTTGGTAGAAGCGTTATTTCTGTAAAACTGAGGAAGAGGAAGCTATTTATTCAGCTTTCATTTGTTCCCTGACATCAGAAGGCAACGTTTCAAACAAAGTGTCCTCTACAGTGAAACCAGTCCGCTTCAGAGACCTACATTCACCAAGTTCTGGTGGGAGAATTTCAAAATGATTGCCTTTAATATCCAAGTGGGAGAGGAATACCAAATTACCAATTTTAGGTGAAAGGACAG
>NW_024966146.1:0-13494 GCF_019238085.1 Lagopus leucura
CCAGGGAGGGAGGAGGTGTGTGTGCTGGAGGCGGAGCTCTGGGGAAGAGGCCCTCAGCTCTCCTGGCAGCGCTGCTTCCCTGTGCACACAGAGATCTGCAGCCCAACGTCCGTTTACAGACGTGAAGCACTCGCAGCCCGCAGCAAGCCCGAGTGGCGCAGCCTCGGGGCGGAGCTGGCGGCGGCAGCGGGGAGGAGGCGGCACGGGCGGAGTAGAGTCGGGGCTGGCGGGGGCAGCGCGGCGCGGGCGGCGGAGCGGCGGGATGCGGCAGTGCCGGGCCGCGGGGCTGGCGGGGCTGGCAGCGGTGCTCCTGGGTGCGCGGGGCTGCCGCCGGCGGGTCCGGCCTGCGGGGTTGCGGGGGGCCGGGGCCGCGCTGACGTCTGCCCGTGCGGCTTCTTTCTGACCTTTCTCCTTTCTATTGGAGTAAGAGGATTTTCTGATTTTTTCTTGTTTTCTTCTCGGCAGTGGCTGTGAGCAGAGCCCAGGTGCAGCAGGAGCCGTTGGCAGCGACCACCGAGGACATCGTAGTCAGCATCACCTGCTCACACCCCAACATTCAGTCTTACACTGATATATACTGGTACCGTCAGTTCCCGGGCCGGAGCCCCGCATTCATCGGGTTCATTTATGAAGGTTCCAAGGACGTGCCGGACCCGGAGGGGCAGCTGTCGGTGTCGGCAGACCGCCGCTCCAGCGCCCTGCGGCTCGCCCGGCCCCGGCTTAGGGACGCGGCGCTGTATTACTGCGCCGTGGACCCACGGAAGCGAAGCCGGGGCTGCGGCCGGGCACGAACCGCGGCGGGCGGCACAGCTCGGCCCGCAGGGGGCGCTGCGGTGCTGGAAGACTTCCACCCAGCCCAGCGTTCAATGATCTGCTCGCGATTGCTTTCCAAGAGCATGAGTTTTTTTAACAGGGTTTTGTCTTGCCCCAAACACAGCACCTTTGGTATAGAGATGACTTCCTGACATTACAACAAGTATCCGCACTTAATGCTCATTCTAATGACCCCTCTTTTTAACTCATTTCTTGCCACAGTGCTAATTTATCCACGCAGGATCCTCCAAGAGAAGAGCTGGTGGGCACCGGTTCTCACTGCCTTTGAGAAGGCATTAAAAATATTCAGCTTTAGTGCTTAGCTGAGTCAGGGGGTTTCTGCAGCCCGTGATGAATCAGGAGGCTATGTGCACATATACCTGACAGCTGAGCAGAGGAGAAGGGCAGTAGAAGCAATCCCTTATCCATTGGCAGCAGAGGTGCAGGTATCTGAGTCTGGCTGAGTTTTGAATGGCAGGGGTAGCTCACTGAGGACACTTGCTCTTTGCTTGGACTGGCTGTGAGCATCAGGAAAGGCAAAGTGAGGGAAGTACATAGCGGTCACTTTTGGGACTTCTTACCTTATCACTGACTAAGTGACCTTCACAACCAGCAAATTCAGCTATGGCCTGACCACACAAGGCAGTTGTTTTTGAAGACCTCTGTAGGTCCCCTGCAATCATTCTGTTCCATGGAAGAAGCTCCCAGTACTGAAAAGTCTGTGCCTGACCATAGCTAACCCTCACCACAGGACAGATTGATTTGATTTTTCTCTTGAGAGCTTTAACCACCAGTTCCTCTTCACTCTTGAGATCCTTACTGTGGAAGAGGTGTGCCCCTCTGGAGCAGCAGAGAGAGCTTTGCTCCACCCCCACTGTTGAAGTCTAGAGGCTGCTTATGGCTGGCAGAAAGAGAAGCTGAGAACTTGCCAGCTTCAGCTCTCTCATTCCAAGCACTGCCTGATACCCAGTGAAGGCAAGAGTGTGACATTGTCCTGCTTTTTCTGACGGCCTTGATGGGACTGACAGACTTTGGTGAGATGTGATATTCAGAGAGGGGAAGACTGGGGCAAGAGAGCACCCCATCATTTCTGAAGGGGGGGGAAGTACAAATGCTGTCTTCCTGGTAGAACTGGAAATATTTTCTGTAGGTATAGCAGGACCTGCAGATGGGTACAGCAAATAATCTGGCAGATGTCAGCAGCAATGACAGTATGGAGATGAATAGGTCTCTGGCCTTCTCTTTTGCAGATACCTAGCAGTTTACATGCACTATTCATAGGTATGTATGGTGAAAGAAGGATTGCTACTAGGGAACAGACCAGAACAGTAGATAGGAGCTTGTGTCCTCTGGGATGTACTGGAGAAAATGCTGTTAGTTTGTGTGGAGATGGGTGTAATCCTTGATAGAGCAGGAAAGAAGGCTGAGTCCATGCAAGAACTTAGATGTGGCTCAAGGACAAAGCACGGACAGAATATGTAGGATGGAGCATGGGGTGAATTTCACAGTAAGAATTCACGAAGTGAGGTGGGACATAGCTCATCTCTTCTGCCAAAAGAAATAAAGGATTAATACAGCTCAGGAATTGACAGAACAGATGGATTCAGAACCTAGAGTGATAAAACAGGTAAGCTGACAGCCTTGGGTATGAGTAGCAAAAGAAAAGTGCATGTATACTTAGCTCAGGATTTTACAGCCTGTGAAAATGAAATGTAGAGCGGAGACAGTGAGCAGGTTGGCACAATGACAAATGCATGGGAGAGAGAGAATGGATATGTAGTCAAGCTGTGCTGAAATGTCTTTCTGGCTTTACAGGTCGTGCACAGAAGGACTTTGTGCTGCAGTATCCACAAGAAACAGCCGTTCAGACAGGACATGAGACAAGTCTGCACTGCAATTTCTCCACCAGCAGCTCGGTTTTCTACATGTACCGGTACCAGCAGCACCTGGCCCAGGCCCCTCAGCTGCTGCTGTGGGTGAATGCATTCAGGCCTCGTATGAGTTCTGGGAGGTTCTCCTCTGTGCTTTCTATGGAAAACTCCCATGTTCTTCTCCACGTGCAGGATGTCATGTTTCGACACAGAGCTGTCTACTTCTGTGCACTGAGCACACGCTGATGCCTGCAGCATGCAGCTGTGTACAGGAAGGTGTGGGTGCTCTGAGAAGCAGCTGCCTCTCACCACCACTCACATGTAGCTCTGAGCCCAGCCTGCTCAGCAAGGATACGTGGGGCTTATAGTGAGGCTGTCTCTGCCTACCCAACCTGTGCAACAGGGACAAGTGTCATTAAGAAATACTGTTTGTTTTTTACAGATGTGTCCAAGCTCATGGGAAATGAGTAAAGGGTTTAGGGAGAGAGACTAACCAACAGAAATGCTATTGAGGGTTGCTACTTTGGGTCATGGGAGTACTAACAGGACATATCAACCTGCTTGTCCTTCTGTTGTGCTTTGCACTGTCTCTGCTAACTGTTCCTGTCAGGGAAGGGAGCTCTTTATGGGATGTCGCAGTTCATCAACCAGAGGCCTCTGTCATAGGAAAGTCCTTTATTCTTCTTCTTCTACTACATCTACTATTAATCACCCAACGCAGAAACACACACACACATCTATATATATGATTGCTCATTTCTTGCATACAAGTCTCAACAGTTCCAAGGCCTCCCTAAGCAACCATATCTAATCTTACATCTTGTTTCTAGGTCCAGTGTTTCTTCTTGACCAAAGCGTACAGTTCCCTATTGTAAAAGATCACCACCCATGACCGCCACCTCAGCACAGCAGCAGCAACAAACACGCTAACTAAGCAGACCCTGCTTTTGCCATTTAGGCCTGTGATGCCCATGGCCTCATGGGAGTCACGCTAAGTGTGGATCCCCATGGGGACAAACCCCCAGCGAGCTCCACACAGTCCCCTTCACCTCCCCTTTCTTTATTTACAAAAAACGCGCGATTCATTGCGTCTTGTCTCATTTTTTGCACACATTGCAGAAGACAAGGAATACAAAAATACAAAGGAGGGCAATCAAGCCCACAACAGCGATTTTTAACAAGCTTTGAAGGCACCCAGCTAAGCCTCCAAGCAATCCCCCGAATATATCCCATCCATCTTGCACTTGAAATTTCTGGACTCCAATTTGCAGATCCTGCATACTTTTATGGATGGGTTCAGAGTGATCGGAAAGATTCATACAACAGAGACCGTCAAAATCCTCACAGCCACGGCCTTGTGCAAGCAGTTCGAAACCAATTGCTGCCCTATTCTGAAGTGTGGCATGTCTGGCGGAATCTACATCTAATAGCAAACCACTCAGGGATAAGGAAGTAGCATTAATTTGTTTCACAAACCAACACCTTAACTTATTGAGTGTTGTAAGGGCTTGGGCAGAGGCAACTCCTGGGGCCAAAGCAGAAGCAGCTATAACGGCTCCAGGGTTCCAAAACTCTACCGTATCTTTACAATCGGCCTGAAAAGCGTTTGGGGCTCTTAGTGCACTTCAAAATCATCGTGGTATTAGGTGTTAACAAGGTTAATCTACCTAAAGAACAAGGTCCTCGTTTATATGTGAGGGGATTGAGGGCCATGCCCTATCACCGCAGATAAGAAAAACACCTGCGGGCAAGCTGAGTGGGCAGTTAGTAGATCGAGAAATATTAGGAGAAGTATAGTTACACCATGCTGTATGATTTCTATGTGCAGCTAAGGTAGAATTAACACACTGACCAAGTTTGATTTTTCCCCCCTAATCAAAGTACAGACAATAGTCCATTTTAACAGATCCCAATAATTCCAATTCCGGCGGTTCCAGGATTATGGGAGGAAGGTATGGCACCCAACCGTCCTGCTGATCCACAACAGTGCTGGTGTTGGAAAGCACTGCAGATCGCACTTCCGCAGGGATGGGCCAAGAATCTAACAGTTGGCCCACCAGACAGGTTGTAAACAGATTTCCAGGAGAAGCTGCCAAAAGACATAGGGTATCCTGTCCAGTCTTGTTTGCCAAGGTGACCCAGATGTTCTGTTTAGGTTGGGGTGGGAGCCAGACAGTATATGTGCAGGAAATCAGGTAACAGCAGCAGATGGAGAGGTGGGCTGGACCCATCTCGCTGATGTTCACTTTGGGCCAGATCCTGTGGAAACACAAGCATATCCTCTACCCCACTTTAGTAATGGGTAAGGTCCTTCCCATTGCAGGGAATCTGGATTTTTGACCATTACCAAAGCCTTTTCTTTCTGTATGTGTTGTAAGGTCTCTGTGAAATGCCTACAAACATGTAGCCCTTCTTCGGTCCAACGGTTTAAAAAATTCAGAATGTAACATGCCTTTGCAAGCCTTTCTTGAGGCTTAAGGCCCCACTCCCTCTCTTCTGTTTAATAAGCATGTTTTTAAGAGCTGCATGTGCCCATTCTATTATAGCCTGACCCGTAGGTGAGTGAGGTATACCTGTCTTACGCTGGATGCCCCATTGTTGAAAAAATAACTGAGTGGTATGGGCAATGTAACCCGGACCGTTGTCCATTTTAATGACTTGGGGGACTCCAAGAACTGAAAAGGCAGCAAAAAAGTGCCTGCGCATATCCTGGGCCTCCTCTCCCGTATGCGGCAAGGCATATATACAGGTGGAAAATGTATCTATGGAAACATGGACATATTTAAGCTTACCGAATTTGGAAAAATGTGTAACATCAGATTGCCACAGCTCTAGAGACTGTAGGCCTCTGGGATTAACCCTCATAGATGGGGTGGGGGAAAAAGGTTGACAATCAGGACAGGACTGTATGATGTCTTTGGCCTGTTCCTTGGTAATTTGAAAAGAACGACACAAAGCTTGGGCACTTTGATGGTCAAAATCATGTGACAGGCGGGCTTGAGCAAAACGGTCTGGGACCACAACAGTCCCTGCGAGTTTGTCTGCCTGAATATTGCCTTCTGTAATTGGGCCTGGTAATGAAGAGTGGGATCGGACGTGCTGAATGAAATAAAGGTGTGTACGTTTGCCAATTGCCTCTTGTAAATGCAGTAATAGTGCGAACAAGCAAGGGTTAGAGAATTCCTTCAAGTAAGCCCCTTCTATGCGCATCACTATACCTGCAACATAAGCAGAGTCAGTAACAATATTAATGGATTGCAAAAAACGTTCAAAAACCCGTACAACTGCAGTTAATTCTACAATATGAGCTGATCCCTCTGTGGTAAAAACATCCTCCTCCCAGCACCCATTCTCTCCCTGCCATACTGACACTGCGCGGCCCGTGCGACCTGAGCCATCTGTAAAAACTGTTAAGGCTGAAGGCAGGGGGTAGGTGCTAACTTAGAAGCGGGGATCAGAGGGAAGGAGTGCAGGGTTCGAAGGAGTCTGTGGGATGGGAAATGAGTTGTAATCTGGCCAGAATATCCAGCCAGTGCGTGCTGGAGTGCATCTGATTGAGTGAAGGCGAAGTCCCATTGACAGAGATCAAAAGGAACATAAATGACTGACAGGTCTTGGGCACTGAGAGCAAGAAGACGATCACGGCCTTTGGAGATAAGCATGGCAACCATTTCAATTCGGGTAGTGATAGTTTTTGAAAATTTATGTGGCAGAAAGATCCATTCCACAATGACAAGTGGATCAGGGTTTTTAGGCAGCCGTTGAGCTAACAAGCCATATGGTTGAAAGGAGGAATTGAGGATAAAAAGGTCAATTGCAGTAGTTGGATCCACTCAGTGTGCAGTTGCAGAGTAATTCTATCAACAACAGATTGAAGAGCCGCGAGTGCATCTGGAGTGAGGCGTCTGGGGGAAGTGAGATCTGGGTCTCCTTCCAAGAGTGAAAAAAGTGGGTGGAGCTCTTCCGTAGAAATTCCTAAAAGGGGTCGAAGTCCCCTCCAATGGGAGACATGCCTACTCTTCTCAGAATCACAGAACATCCTGAGTTGGAAGGAAACCATGAGGATTATCAAGTCCAACCCTTGGCTGCACAGAGGACCTCCTAAAATTCAAACCATATATCTGAGAGCATTGTCCAAATTGTCCAAAGCTTGGGGCCATGATGAAAAACCAGGGACCTTTACTCTTGTGGCTTTAACTGCAAGGCAAAATACCATGAGAAGGAAAACTTTCATTTCTGCCCAACAGCCTTCAGCTAAGCCCTCAGCATGTGAGAAAGCTCCATTGTTCTGAGACTGAGGAAGACTTTCTATTTGCTGCAAGGAGGTCCAAAAATTCATACTTGCACTCTGCTCTGGAGAATCACCAGTGCATGGCTGGGGAGGTGTTCCTGTGTCCCTGAATCTGTGCTGGTGTCTCTGCCCAACAGAAAAATGCTAGTCATCCCAAATCTGAGGACTCCGATTTTCTGTCTGGGGATGCCTGGCAGCCTCCATGCCATGGATTATCCATGAAGAGAAAGACTTTGCCTTAAATTAGTCCTACTCCTGGGTCTCGTTTGGTGAGTATTGCATCAATGATACTCCAAAGTATATATTGTAGCCTTGCATGTTATTAAGTAACCATAAGTAATCATAATCAATTTTACTAGTGAGAGTTTGCAGTTATTTGCAAATGATCAAAGACCTCTATGACCTTGTCATTCTGGGCAAAGACCAGCATGGACACGCTACCTTACTCATCAACTACACTGGGTCACACCCCAACATACAGTCAAACAAGTACATCTACTGCTACCATCTACTCCTGGGCCAAGGGCCCATATTCACTGTGAGCAATTTTTGAGAGTCCCAAGATGTGCAGAACCTGTCAGGGCAGCTGCTGGTGGCAAACAGTGGTCCAGTGCCCTCTGGTTCATCTGGCTCTGGCACAGGGATGTGGTGGAGCACCAATACATCCTGGGAGTCCAAAGAACAAGGCCAGAAGAGCATTCTGACCCAGGCACTGCTTGTCCCATCTGCTTTGCAGAAGCCCTGGTTCCCAGCACTAGGGCATGCCTCTCTGCACATTGCTGCGCACCAGCATCAAATGTTCACTACTGTGTCATCTTTCCTTTACACTGCAGCTGCTAGTTGGCCTTGTCGCTCTGTAGTATGGGCAACAGGGTGGGGGAAATGCAGAAATCAGGGAGAACAGTGAGCAGAGGATGGTGGGCAATCATGCAGATATGGGCAGCTGTGGGATCCTTGTCAGCCTTTTACAGGTGCTGCACCAAAAAAACTCCTTCCCATCACCGCTCTCCAGGTTTTCACATCAGTCAGGCAGCCTGTCACAAAATCCTTGAAACAAAATCCCTTTTTCTTCTGGTAGGGTACTACCAGATCTGCAGAGAGCAACAGCTGCTTTGTCCACAGGATATACACTGTCTGGATGGATTTTGATAGAGGGTCTGTTCTTTACAGGACAGACCTCACCTTGCACAAGAAGAACATTGCCTTGGCTGACAGAATATATTACTGCAGAATTAGATGTGCAGTGATGAAAGGGCCTCTTTACTTCAGATACAAATTACCCAACAAAATGAAAATCAGAGCAAAGATTGTGGATCTGCCAGGAGGATGGAATGAAAGGCATGGTCCTGAGGTCTAGTTTTCAGTGCTGGGGTTGTTCCTCAACAGTTCTCTACTCATAGGCTCACACCCCATTTGCAGGATATCGCTGACAAAAGCACCTTATCATGCAGTGTGCTTAGAGTCTTTCAAAAGGCTGGGATTTTGGAGCTCAGAAAGATGATCTTCACCCGCTTTGCTAGCATGTGTCCTACTAATCCATTAAGGTGTGCATATTCATGAGCTTTCTGTTGTGTCCCAAGGTTTCTAACTGGGTGTGTGGAAGGCCTGTGCTGAGAAAATGACGAAATCAGGGAGAAATGCAGAGGGGTGATTAAGGAACATATCTGGACCTTCTGTGAAAGACAGAAAGGTTTGAGGACCAACACAGTCATAAACATAGAGTAAATGGGAGAAAGGCTTTGCGAACGTACGTCTGTCTGTGTGGCAGGTGTCACTGGAGGCAGCCCCCAGAAGGAATTCTTCTCTGAGATGTCAGTCAGAGTTGGGCAGTGCTTCTGTCCTGCCAGAACACCACTGAGGTCAGTTACAGGACTTTGAATTTCTTCTGGTACCACCAGCTTCCTTTGAATATTAAATTCCTTTGAATATGTCCTGTATTTTCAGGGGATAAGAAGTTTTGTCATCACCAATTTTCTGTGATGGTCTATGAAAATAAAACACCCCCCTTAGAAACAGCAAATGTTCCTTTCCAAGATGCTGCAGTTTATTACTGTGGTGTGAAACACCATGGTGAGCTAAACCCTGTTTTCACCCATGCAAAATCTGCATCACCATAAGCAGCACCAGAGAACAAGCTCTGCAGTGTCTACATGGGCGGTGCTTTGACATAAGAGCAGTTCCAACATCTTCCCCCACCTCAACACCTCTCTGCATTTCTGTAGAGCTGTTCAGACTATGGACTACAGGACTGTTTGCAGATAAGCCAACAGCACTCATATCTTCCCCCATGTCCTACTTCAAGCTGGGGCAGTGCCCCTGGCCAGGCACTTTGGAAGGGAGGACATTGGTTTCTATGTCTGTCCTGGACCAGGGGTGCTGCAGTGGTTGGGGAATGTTACCCCTTCCCTTCTGTGTGCTCAGCTCCTCATAGCTCCTCGAGTTCTCTGTCTGCAGGGATGTGAGCACAACCGAGTTGTTGAGGCTGGTGGTGGCCAGCGAGCACCTGGGGTACTCTGTGCTCCTTTCCTACCAGAGATACGGCTTCACCTTGATAAATCATCATTTTTGGTAGTATCACCAAGCACTCAGTGGCAGTCTTGGGAGCATCTCTTATATCAGCTATGATTCTTCAACCATTCAATACATGATGGGAATAAAAGACAGAGCCACGGCTTCCAAGGACAATTCTCATTCCGTGGCATCTCTGCTTTTGTGTGCCCTGAACCCTGAGGACTCAGCTTGCTACTTCTGCCTGGTTTGCACAGCCATGGGAAATCCAACTGGATTTCAACAAAAATCTGATTCCATGCCTTCTGTAAACGTGCCACAGGAAGTAGCAGTCCTCAGCCTTACCCTACAACGCCTCTAGGAGTCGTCATGGTTTAACCCTGACAGGCAGCTAATCACTAGAGTTTCATCACGGAATCATAGAGCTTCTTGCTCACTCCTCCCAAGATGGATGGGGAACACAATAAAAAAATCAAAAGGAACAGAATTCTTGGGTTGAAATAAAACGAGTGCATGCTGTCAAAACAAAATAAACTAAAATAATTGACTACCCATCAGCAGGTAGATATTCCACCATTTCTAGGAAAGCAAGGCTTTGTTATGCCATACAAATGCCATAGCTCTGAATGTCCCCACTTGTTCCATCTTTTTTTTTCTTTTTTTTTTTCTTCTTCCCAGGTTTTATTATTGAACATGGCATTATGTGCTGTGGAATGTTCCTTTGGTCATTTGGAGTCACCTGTCCTGTCTGTGCCCCAACGAACTTCCCATGGACCATAAATCTACTCCCTGGCAGAGCAGTGCAAGAAACAGAAGGCCTTCATCCCATGTTAGTGCTGCTCAGCAACAACAAAGCATCAGAGTGTTATCAACAGTCTTCCTGTTACAAATCCAAAAAATAGCAACATGCAAGATACTCTGAAAAAAATTAACTGTATCCCAGCCATAACTTGTACAGGAGACAGGGGCATAAAGAGTGAAGACCTCATAGACAACAGCAGTGCCAGATGAATGGCAAGGTCAGCCTGAGCGCAGCAGAAAGGGGTGCACAGGATTCCTGCTTAAGGGAAGTCCATGTGTTGGACTTTTGTGGCAAGGTTTTAGTAAAGAGTGTAACTGTAGGGATGGTGCCTGTGAGGAGAGTCCAGAAGTTGTACCACGTTAGGAAAGAGCCAGTTCCAGTCAGCTGAGAAAGGAACCTGCTGCTGACCAAAACTGAGCCAATAAGCAGTCTGTGAGTTCACAAACAATGCCATAGAATCGTAGTTTCAGATGGAAGGGACATTCATCCCCAGCTGTAGGACTCTACACTTGCCCTTGTTGAATATTCCTCACCACACAACTCTCCAGCATCTCCAAGTCTCACTGGATGGAAGCACAATATTCTGGTGTGCCAGCCATACCTCTCAGCTTTGTATCATCAGAAAACTTGCTGAGGATGGAATCTATCCCTTCTTCTAGGTCAGTGATGAAGATGTTAAACAAGTCTGGACCAAAAAGTGATGCATGAAGCAAATGCTTACTGCCTGCTGACAGTGCCCAAGCAGCAGCTCTGGGCAACTCCTCTCAGTTTCACTGTTCAACACAATACAGTAGGGTAGGGAATATCACTTGGACTGGTTTAGGTCAACTGTCCCAATTCTGTCTCCTCCCAGCTTCCCGTGCACCCTCAGCTTTTTTTTTTTTTTTTTTTTTTTTTTTTTTTCCGGCAGAACAATCCAAGAAGCCAAAAAGTCTTTGACTTAATGTCAAGAAGAAACATCTAAAACACCTGTGTGTCATCTAAAACACCTGTGTCATCAACATGATTTTCATCTTAAATCCAAAACACAGCACTACGTCAACCACTAGGGTGAAAGTTAACTCTATGCTAACTGTAACCAGGACATTTTGCTCACAAGGAGCTCCTTTCACGATATCCACCCCGCAGAAAACTCCTTCCTCTGCATCCCTTGTGATATCTGCAGCCATGGGAACAAACATAGCTACTCAGACAGCCAGCTGATGTACTATTTTTGGACTTCACCAAAGCTTTCAATGTTGTTTCTAACATTATCCTTCTGGAGAAAATGTCCAGCATAAAACTAGGTGAAAAACATAACGTAATGGGTGAATTGGCCGACTGACTTGCTGGCACAAAGTGTTATAATTAATAGGCTTACACTAAGCTGGTGATACCAGTAACCAGTGGGGTTCTCCAGGGCCCCATTTTAGAACCAGCTCTCTTTAATACTATTATAAGAGATCTTATGTATGATAAGTTTGTAGATAATACTAAAATGAGAGAAGCTGTTGACTCTCTTGAAGGTACAGAGGCCTTGCAGAAAGATCTTGGCAAATTAGATTAACAGCTGCTTGAAGTTTACCAGAAGCAAGTGCAGGATTCTGCACCTGGGACAGAGCAACCCTGGATATACACACAGAATGAGGAATGAGAGGATGCTGAGCAGCTCCTCAGGAAGGATTCTGGGAGTTCTGGTGCCATAGCAGGATACAGCAGGATACTGGTCAAGAAAAAGTGATTGTCCCACTCTGTGCTGTGTGGCCTCAGCTCAAGTACTGTGTGCAGTTTTGCATGTCACATTATAGTAAAAACATTAAGCTATTAAAGAGCATCCAAAGGAGGGCAACAAAGATGATAAAGGGTCTAGAGGGAAAGGGGGATGAAAATAAGATGAAGTCATGTTGTTTTTTTCAACCCAGAGGAGAGACCTGGGGGGAATCTCAATGCAGTCTACAGCTCTCTCAAGAGGGAGAGTGGAGGGACAGCTGCTGATCTCTTTGGTGACAGTAATAGGACCCAGTGGAGGCTTAAATTAGATATTAGGGACACCTTGCTCTCCAAGAGGGGGAATGGGCACTGGAACAGACTACCCAGGGAAGCAGTCACAGCACCAAGAAGCACTTGGGCTTTACCTTCACATGTACAGTTTGGATTTTGAGTATCTCTACATGGAGCTGGGCATTGTATTTTACAATACTTTCGAGTTCCTTCCAACTCAGGGCATTCTATTATTCACTACCTTCCATCAGCCCACTTCTCCAGCCTATGTAAGTCCCTCTGGACAGCAGAACACTCTGGTGTATGTGCCACACCTCACAGTTTTGTGTCTCCTGCAAACTCGCTAAGAGCAGCTTCTGCCCTAGAATCCAGATCATCACTGTCAAACAAGACTGGACTTAGTATTGACTGGTGGGTACGCCACCAGCTACTGCCTTCTAACTACACTTCTTTGCCACTGATGACTACCACCTGAGCCTATCAGTTCATATATTTTTAGTCCACTTCACTGTCTGCCTAGCTAACACTGACTTCAATAGTTCATGTAGGTGCAGGAAGAGACACTGATCAAGCATCATTCTCTGGATTTTGAGATTACTTTCTGTCACATAACCCACAATTTTTCCACATCAACTCTGTCTGTTATTCCTTTACACAGCTTCCAGATGCTCTCCTCCTCTCCTGTAGGGAAAAAAATATATTTGCCCCATATATTTGTGTGAGATAGGTGTCCTCTTTCCAAAGATGACTGATGAGGAAACAGCTCCACATTCTCCTCATAATTTCCTGCCAACACCAGTTCCACAGACAGGGTGCATACTGCTTCACAGCCCTACCCCTCACGATCATCAGAGACTGCGACAAAAGGAAGAGCTTCTGGGAGCGTTTGCAGCTGCAGAATAGCAGAGATCGGGAGGAAGCAGCAGAGCAACTTCTCCCTCCGTGCAAAGAGAAGCTGCGGGCCGAGAGCCCGTGCGTGGGGCAGCCGTGCTGCGTGCGGCCTCGGCCCGGGCCCGTCGTGCACGGAGCGCTGCGCGGAGATCAGCCCAGGGCCCGCAGCTCCGAGTGCCGGGGCGCCGCGCTCCGCCTCCGCCCCCCGCGCCGCCCCGTCCTCCGCCGAAGCGGCCCCGGGGCCGCTGGGCCGGGCCGGGCGGAGAGGAGAGGAGAGGAGAGGAGAGGAGCGGAGCGGGGGGCGCCGCCCCGCCGGGGCCCGACGAGGGGCGGCCCGA
>NW_024966147.1:0-558 GCF_019238085.1 Lagopus leucura
TCACCATCACCATCAGCATCACCATACAGTGTCACTGTCACCATACAGCTTCACCATCACCATCAGCATCACCATACAGTGTCACTGTCACCATCAGCATCACCATACAGTGTCACCGTCACCATACAGCTTCACCATCACCATCAGCATCACCATACAGTGTCACTGTCACCATACAGCTTCACCATCACCATCACCATCACCATACAGTGTCACCATCACCATACAGTATCACTGTCACCGTCACCATCACCATCACCATACAGTATCACTGTCACCGTCACCATCACCATCACCATACAGCTTCACCGTCACCATCACCATCACCATACAGTGTCACCGTCACCATACAGCTTCACCAGCAGCATCACCATCACCATACAGTGTCACTGTCACCATCAGCATCAGCATCACCATACAGTGTCACCATCACCATCAGCATCACCATCACCATACAGTGTCACCGTCACCATACAGCTTCACCAGCACCATCACCATCACCATACAGTGCCACCGTCACCATACAGCTTCACCAGCAGCATCAGCATCACCATACAG
>NW_024966147.1:658-2242 GCF_019238085.1 Lagopus leucura
CATCAGCATCACCATACAGTGTCACTGTCACCATACAGCTTCACCATCACCATCACCATCACCATACAGTGTCACCGTCACCATACAGTGTCACCATCACCATCAGCATCACCATACAGTGTCACCGTCACCATACAGTGTCACCAGCACCATCAGCATCACCATACAGTGTCACCGTCAACATACAGCTTCACCAGCACCATCAGCATCACCATACAGTGTCACCATCACCATACAGCTTCACCATCACCATCAGCATCACCATACAGTGTCACCGTCACCATACAGTGTCACCAGCACCATCACCATCACCATACAGTGCCACCGTCACCATACAGCTTCACCAGCAGCATCAGCATCACCATACAGTGTCACCGTCACCATCACCATCACCATACAGTGCCACCGTCACCATACAGCATCACCAGCAGTATCACCATCACCATACAGTGTCACTGTCACCATCACCATCACCATCACCATTCAGTGTCACCGTCACCATCAGCATCACCATCACCATACAGTGTCACCGTCACCATACAGCTTCACCAGCACCATCAGCATCACCATACAGTGTCACTGTCACCATCACCATCACCATCACCATACAGTGTCACCGTCACCATACAGCTTCACCATCAGCATCACCATCACCATACAGTGTCACTTTCACCATCAGCATCACCATCACCATACAGTGTCACAGTCATCATCAGCATCACCAGCAGCATCACCATCACCATACAGTGTCACCGTCACCGCCACCATCACCATCACCATCAGCATCACCATACAGTGCCACCGTCACCATACAGCTTCACCAGCAGCATCACCATCACCATACAGTGTCACTGTCACCATCAGCATCAGCATCACCATACAGTGTCACCGTCACCATACAGCTTCACCATCAGCATCAGCATCACCATACAGTGTCACCATCACCACCACCATCACCATCAGCATCACCATCACCATACAGTGTCACCATCACCACCACCATCAGCATCAGCATCACCATACAGTGTCACCGTCACCATACAGCATCACCATCAGCATCACCATCAGCATCACCATACAGTGTCACCATCACCACCACCATCAGCATCAGCATCACCATACAGTGTCACCATCACCACCACCATCAGCATCACCATCAGCATCACCATACAGTGTCACCATCACCACCACCATCACCATCAGCATCACCATACAGTGTCACCGTCACCATACAGCATCGCCATCACAGTCACCATTTGTTGTCACCATCACCGCTTGGTGTCATGGTCACCATCACTACCATCATACAGCATCACCACCATCCTTCGGCGTCACCATCACCATCAACATTGGGTGTCACCACCACCACGACTGCCACCATCACCATCAACATTGGGTGTCACCATCACCACCATTGCCACCATCACAATCACCGCGTCACCATCGCCATCAACACACAACGTCACCACACACCATCACTGTTTGGTGACAGTGTCACCGTTCGGTGTCACCACAACCCGTCACCATTGGGTGTCGCCACACACCATCACCATTTGGAGTCACCATCACCATCACCATTGGGTG
>NW_024966148.1:0-3505 GCF_019238085.1 Lagopus leucura
GGATGTGGGGCAGAGGGCAGCGGTGGGGACTGGGATGAACTGGGATGGACTGGGATGGAACTGGGATGGACTGGGATGAACTGGGACAGGCCGTGTTGTAACTGGGGTGGAGCTGCGCCGCGCTGTGGTGAAACTGGGCTGATGGCATCAGGGAGAAACCGGTGTTACTGGGAGCACTGGGATGGAACTGGGAGGGGTTGAGGTTGGGTGGAACTGGGAGGGACTGGGAGGAACTGGGAAGGCTGCGGGGGCGGCAGAGCTTTGGGGACGGACAGACGGCCATAGGGAGCCACGGAGCTGTAGGGCCAAGGACCCACAGGACCCCAAAGGACCCCAAAGACCCCAAAGGACCCCAAAGGACCTCAAAGGACCCCAAGGACCCCAAAGACCCCAAAGGACCCCAAAGGACCCCCAAGGACCCCAAAGGACCCCAAAGACCCCAAGGACCACAAGAACCCCAAAGGACCCCCAGGACCCCAAAGGACCCCCAGGACCCCAAGGACCCCAAGGACCCCAAAGGACCCCAAAGGACCCCAAGGACCCCAAAGACCCCAAGGACCCCAAAGGACCCCAAAGGACCCCCAGGACCCCAAAGGACCCCAAGGACCCCAAAGGACCCCCAGGACCCCAAGGACCCCAAAGGACCCCCAGGACCCCAAGGACCCCAAGGACCCCAAAGGACCCCAAAGACCCCAAGGACCCCAAGGACCCCAAAGGACCCCAAAGGACCCCAAAGGACCCCCAGGACCCCAAGGACCCCAAAGGACCCCAAAGGACCCCCAGGACCCCAAAGACCCCCAGGACCCCAAAGGACCCCAAAGGACCCCAAAGGAATCCCAGGACCCCAAAGGACCCCAAAGACCCCAAAGGACCCCCAGGACCCCAAAGGAACCCCAGGACTTATAGGGACCACTGTGACCCCCAGGACACCACAGGACCCCAAAGACCCCAAAAGGATCCCAGAGGACCCCCAAGGATCTTTAGGGCTGCTGTGACCCCAAAAACCCCAAAATACCCCAAGGACCCCAAAGGACCCCAAAGGACCCCGAAGACCCCAAAGGACCTGAAGGACCCCCAGGACCTATAGGGCTGCAGTCATCCCAGTGACCCCAAGGACCCACAGTGACCCCAAAGACCCCAAAGGACCTGAAGGACCCCAAAGACCCCAAAGGACCCCAAAGACCCCAAAGACCACCAGGACCTGTAGGGCTGCAGTGACCCTGAAGACCCCAAAGACCCCAAAAGACCTCAAGGACCCCAAGGACCCCAAAGGTCCCCAAAGGACCCAAAGGACCCCAAGGACCCCAAGGACCCCAAAGACCCCCAGGACCCCAAAGGACCCCAAAGGACCCCAAAGGAATCCCAGGACCCCAAAGGACCCCAAAGACCCCAAAGGACCCCCAGGACCCCAAAGGAACCCCAGGACTTATAGGGACCACTGTGACCCCCAGGACACCACAGGACCCCCAGGACCCCAAAAGGACCCCAGAGGACCCCCAGGACTTATAGGGCTGCTGTGACCCCAAAGACCCCGAAGACCCCGAAGGACCCCAAAGACCCCAAAGACCCCAAAGGACCCCCAGGACCCCAAAGGACCCCAAAGACCCCAAAGGACCCCAAAGACCCCAAAGGACCCCCAGGACCCCAAAGGACCCCAAAGACCCCAAAGGACCCCAAGGACCCCAAAGGACACCAAAGGACCCCAAAAGGACCCCAGAGGACCCCAAAAGGACCCCCAGGACCCCAAAGGATCCCCAAAGGAGCCCCAAAGGATCCCCAGGACTTATAGGGACCCCAAGGACCCCCAGGACCCCAAAAGACCCCAAGGACCCCAAGGACCCCAAAGACCCCAAAGACCCCAAACGACCCCCAGGACCTCAAAGACCCCAAAGACCCCAAAGACCACCAGGACCTGTAGGGCTGTGGTGACCCTGAAGACCCCAAAAGACCCCAAAAGACCCCAAGGACCCCAAGGACCCCAAAGGTCCCCAAAGGACCCCGAAGGACCCCCAGGACCTATAGGGCTGCAGTGACCCCAGAGACCCCAAAGACCCCCGGGAACCCAACGACCCCAAAGACCCCCGGTGACCCCAAAGCCCCCAAGGACCCCAAAGGACTCCCAGGACCTATAGGGCTGCAGTGACCCCGCAATGACCCCGGTGACCCCACAAACCCACAGTGACACCGCTGGTGACCTCGGTGACCCCACAATGACCTCGATGACCCCAACGACCTCCAGTGACCTCACCGGTGACCCCGGCGACCCCAAGACGTCCCCAAGGACGCCAGGTACCCTCGGTGACCCCACAGTGACCCTCAGTGACCCCACAGTGACCCCACGGTGACCCCGGTGACCCCACAGTGACCCCAATGACCCTCAGTGACCCCATGGTGACCCTGGTGACCCCAATGACCCCAAGGACCTTACAGTGACCCTGGTGACTCTCCGTGACCCCATGGTGACCCCAGTGTCCCCACAGTGACCCCAGTGACCCTATGGTGACCCCACTGGTGACCCCTCAGGGACCCCATTAACCCTCAGTAATCCCACAGTGACCCTGGTGACCCCACAGTGACCCCATGTGACCCCAATGACCCTCAGTGACCCCATGGTGACCCCGGTGACCCCACAATGACCCCAGTGACCCCATTGACCCTCAGTGAGCCGACAGTGACCCCAGTGACCCCACGGTGACCCCGAGGACCTGCAGTGACCCCATGGTGACCCCATTGATCCCACTGGTGACCCCAATGACCCCACAGTGACCCTAAGCACCTTGGGTGCCATTGGGTGACACTGGATGCCATAGAGGTGCCATTGGGTGACACAGAGGTGACATTGGGTGACCCATAGGTGCCATTGGGTGCCATTGAATTGCCATTGGGTGACACTGGGTGCCACTTTGTGCCGCAGAGGTGACAGCGGGTGACACAGAGGTGACACTGGGGTGCCATTGGGTGCCATCGGGTGCCATTGGGTGACACAAGGGTGCCATTGGGTGACATGAAGGTGCCATTGGGTGACACAAGGGTGCCATTGGGTGCCATTGGGTGCCATTGGGTGACATTGGGTGACACAAAGGTGACATTGGGTGCCATTGGGTGCCATTGGGTGACACAAAGGTGACACGAAGGTGACATTGGGTGACATTGGGTGACCCGTAGGTGCCATTGGGTGCCACTGGGTGCCACTGGGTGACATTGGGTGGCATTGGGGGACACGAAGGTGCCATTGGGTGACACAAAGGTGACATTGGGTGACACAAAGGTGACATGAAGGTGCCATTGGGTGACATTGGGTGCCATTGGGTGACATGAAGGTGCCATTGGGTGCCACTGGGTGACACAAAGATGCCACTGGGTGCCATTGGGTGACACAAAGGTGCCATTGGGTGCCATTCGGTGCCATTGGGTGACACAAAGGTGCCATTGGGTGCCATTGGGTGACCTGTAGGTGCCATTGGGTGCCACTGGGAGACCCGTAGGTGCCATTGGCTGCCATTGG
>NW_024966148.1:3515-3600 GCF_019238085.1 Lagopus leucura
CATTGGGTGCCACTGGGAGACCCGTAGGTGCCATTGGCTGCCATTGGCTGCCATTGGGTGCCATTGGGTGACACAAAGATGACAC
>NW_024966149.1:0-1799 GCF_019238085.1 Lagopus leucura
GATTGAGGCGTGTGTGGAGCTGCTGCAGGAGCGCTGCCGCCGCCTGGGCTCCAAGATGGCGGAGCTGCTGGTGCTGCCCATCTATGCCAACCTCCCCTCCGACATGCAGGCTCGTATCTTTGAGCCCACGCCGCCGGGAGCCCGCAAGGTGAGCGTTGTCCCTTTAAGAGAAAGGTTGGGGTCTCTTTAAGTCAGAGGGTGGGCCCACCACACTGAGCGTGTGTTGCCCCTTTAAGAGGGGGTGTGGCCTGGGGAGGGGAGTTGTCCCTTTAAGAAGGGGTGTGGGCCCACTCCACAAAAAATGCACTGCCCTTTTAAGATGGGGTGTGTGGCCAAGGGGAGTGATGTTGCCCCTTTAAGAGAAGATGTGGGCCGTCCCAGAAGAATGTATTGCCCCTTTAAGGGAGAGGGTGTGGCATGGAGAGCGGTGTTACTCCTTTAAGAAAGGGTGTGGGCCCACTCCACAAAAACTGCATTGCCCTTTTAAGAAGGGTTGTGTGGGAAAGGGGAGTAATGTTGCCGCTTTAAGAGAAGATCCCAAAAGAAGGTATTGCCCCTTTAAGGAGGGAGGTGTGGCATAGGGGTTGTGGCTCCTGTAAAAAAGGGTGTGGGCCCACCTCACTGAAAATGTATTGCCCCTTTTATGGAAGAGGTGTGGCCTGGGGAGAGGTTTTGCCCCTTTATGAGATGGTGTGGGCCCACCCCACAAAAAGGCATTGCCCCTTTAAGGAAAAGGGCGTGACGTAGAGGGAGGTGTTACCCCTTTAAGAAAGGATGTGGGCCCACCCACAAAAATGCATTGTCCCCATCCCCGGAAGTGGGCACTTTTGAGGGGGGAACTCCCCGGAAGTGGGCGTGGCTTAATGAGGCATGACCCCCGGAAGTGGGCGTGGCTTCTCGTTTCCCCCCTCAGGTGGTGGTGGCGACGAACATCGCGGAGACGTCGCTGACCATCGATGGCATCGTTTACGTTTTGGACCCTGGGTTCTGTAAGCAGAAGAGTTACAGCGCCAGGACCGGCATGGAGTCCCTCATCGTCACTCCCTGCTCCAGGGTAACAGCGCCCCCTTCTGACAGACCCGGGAACACAGAAAAGCACCCCATCACCCCATAGGAACCCCATAAGCATCCCATAAGCACCCCATAAGAACCCTGTAACCCCATCATCACTCATATAACCCCATAAGAACGCCATAACCCCATAAAACAACCTCATAACAGCGTGAACACCCCATAACCCCATAAGAACCCCATAACCCCATAAGTACACCATCACCCCATAAGCACCCCATAAGCACCCTGTAACCCCATCATCACTCACATAGCCCCATAAGAACCCCATAAGAACCCCATAACCCTATAAAACCATCTCATAACCCCACAAACACCCCAGAACCCCACAAGCCCCCCGGGGGGGGGCCGGGGGGGGGGGGGGGGGGGGGGGGGGGGGTCGGAGTGCGGGTGACCTCACGCCCCACCGCCATCCCATAACACACCGCCATCCCATAATAAGCCCCCCTGCAGCCCTCAGCCAATCAGTGCGCAGCTCGGCTCACACCCCACCACCATCCCATAATACATCGTCATCCCATAATATCCCCCCCATGCAGCCCTCAGCCAATCAGCACACAGCTCGCCTCGTGCCCCACCGCCATCCCATAATATACTGCCATCCCGTAATACATTGCCATCCCATAATAATCTCCCCAGCAGCCCTCAGCCAATCAGCACGCAGCTCACCCCCACCGCCATCCCATAATACATCGCTATCCCATAATATCCCCCCCCAGCAGCCCTCA
>NW_024966150.1:0-1955 GCF_019238085.1 Lagopus leucura
CAACACAACTCAACCCAACACAACTCAACTCAACCCAACCCAACACAACCCGATGTGTTTCACAAAATGCACTGGACAGGTCATTTCAGTCTGGAGCAAAAAGAGCTGTGGGAAGCTGAGGATTTGCCTTGGAATGGGTGTGTTGGGTTCTGGTGAACCTCAGCCAGGCCACAGGTGGGGAAACTGAGGCACAGACAGGTTACTGGCCAGACAGCAAAGCCAGGAGCAGAACAGGTATGGCAGAACTGAAGTCTTAACCATTATTTTTGCTCTTCTAATAATTTCACATGTCTCTGGGGGAATAATAGATAATCACAGCACTAATAAATATTGCCTCTAGAGAAGCTGAGCCACTGCCCCAGACTCAAGACATCCCCACAGCTCCCATCTGGGCAGCAGATTTCCTGCTGGGAGGAAGCTTTGCAGCTGGGACGAGCAGATCTCTGCCAAAACAGCTCGACCCTTTATGGGTTCACCTCCCCTGATGTTGGTTATCGTGTTTCTGCAGATGGTACCCTGGGTCTCAGCCTTGGAAAACACCACATCCACACTCCTCCTCTGCTCCAGTGTGAGTCCCAGCCAGGAGACCCCAGCCAAAGCACTGGGATGGATGGGTCACCCTACACCCAGGGAGCTGAGGAAGACTTTTTCATGCTCATCACCTCCCCACATCCCTTCACCTCAAGCTCTTCCCAAGGAGGAATTTTCCCCTGGGTTATCCTCAGCTTATCCTGATCCTTCAGCCCTCTGCAGAGACCTGCCCTGAGCGTGTCCCACGCACTGCCATGGGCTGTCCCCAAGCACATCCCACGCCCCAAGCACGTCAACAGCAGTGCCATGGGCTGTCCCCAGGCATGGACAGAGCAGCAGGAGAACAAAGCCAGCCAGAGGGGACAGCTGGGCTGCAGCACGGGCCATTGGCACCCGCTTCCACCGGGAGATATCCAACACCAAGAGCCCTTCCAGCTGATGGTAACAGGATAAGCCGTAAAACATGTGCTTTGATTTTGGATCTAGACAACACAGCAAATAACCAATCATTCCAAACGGTTTGCAGATTCAGACTTTTTGTTTTTTCTTTGATTGGGATGGCTTTGCTGACTTGCCATTCAAGGGTTTATTTGTGTTTCATACAACCAAAGCGTCCCAAGCCACAGGGAGCCGTGGGGATTCAGCTCCTGTTTTGCCTCGCTCTGTAAAAGCAATTGAAAAAAGAGGAGGATGGAAAACTGACCCTAAACAGTTCCCTTTCCAGCACGGTTCTTAAAAGGCATCCATCCAAAGCAGGTCGAAAGCACAGAGCTTAGCAGACACCTCCCTCTGTTCTGTGTTGTTGTGGGACCCCAGCGACCAGCCCCAGTGGGACATCCACGCCACATCTGCTTGAGTGCTGGTCATTGCAGAAAGAAATGCCTTTTTTTGCTGATCTTTACATACATATACACATATAGTTCATTAAAGCAATTAATCAAGCAAGTTAGAAATGAAGCAATACCTACTTGAGGCTCGGACCGAGAAGCTGGAGGGTTAATTAGTGCTGAGCTGGTCATGCCCTCCACAAGCTACAAATTAAAATGACTGGTTAGCAACAGGGTTAGAGAAACAATGGTTAACTGATAAAAGCACATTGGAGGAGAAGCGCTGTCTGTCCCAACACGGGGCAGCACCTCCTCCTATGAGCCAAGGGCCATGGAGTCCATAACACGAGGGACTGGGGTCCAACTGGGCACGTGGTGGAGTTTGGGTCAAGCAGAGAACACAGCTCACAGCCGTGCCGTGAGGGATGAGGTGATAGTTGGACCTGATGACCTGAGAGGTCTTCTCCAACCTTCATGTTTCTATGATTCTGTGAGCAGTCATGGGGGGGATGGGCTGGGGTTGGATTGGGTGGTCTTAGAAGCCATTTCCAACCTGACTGTTTCTACAATCCTATGAAGGAACATGGAGGGGATGGA
>NW_024966150.1:1965-3930 GCF_019238085.1 Lagopus leucura
TGGACTGGATGGTCTTAGAAGCCATTTCCAACCTTAATGTTTCTACAATCCTTTGAAGGAACATGGAGGGGATGGGTTGAGGTTGGACTGGGGGGTCTTAGTGGTCTTCTCCAACCATAGTGGTTCCTTGACTCTGTGAACCCTGTGATGGTTTTATCAACTTCTGCAGGTGGACCTTGGGGTTGTCTTTCCTGCTCTGCTTCCCAGAAGGATGAGGAGCAAGGAGAGAGCGTGGAGAACAAGGAGAGAGCGAGCAGGGCTGACCCACACCATGCATGTGGGGAGGCCACCCGCACGTCCACGCTCAGCCCTCGCACAGCCAAACCATCCTACAGAGGAGCAAAGCAGAAAGGCTGAGCCCAGAAGATCCTGCTGCAGAAATGCTGCTTTTGTGTGAGCCCCAGGAGCTGCTTTTCTTCGCGTTTGCTAACTGCAGCCCTGCACACAGCCTGGCTTTAAGCAGACCTCAGGCTGAACCTCCCCCTCCTCTTGCACGCAATGCACCACGCAGCCTCAGAGCAGAGCAGTTCTGCATCTGTTTGTTTTCTCCCTCCTGACGGGGACAACACAGCAGTCCTTTGTTCCCATCATCCAGCAGAGGGATGGAGGCCAAGCTGGGCAGGCCAGGGAGCAGCTCCAGAGCCACACACCGTGCACACCTGGGAACTGTCCCCATCCTCGTGAAACTGAGGGCTCCTTCATCCCCCGACCCCTCCGCGGGTGTGGGACCACCAGCACGGCCATCACCCAACCTCTGACTGCTGGAGGAATGGGGTCAGGGCCAGGATTTGGGGTTGGGGAGGGAGACGGTGGGAATTCTGAGCTGGCTTTCCAGGAATAAACCACTGCCTCTTCCTCTGCTCCCCAAACAAAGGGCAGAATTGAAAGGAACAAAAGGAGGAGAATCCATCTGGGATCCAACGGAGCCACTCAGCTCACGTTGGAAATGTTTGCTTTGGTAAAGAAAGCCCAAGCCTCGCGCTCTGAAAATGCTGAAAAGGAGCATTTTTGGCCACCTCCCTCCTCTCCAGGACTGGCCCAAGGCTCAGATGTTTTCAGCTCAAAGCAGCCCGAGGGCTCCAGGCATCTACTGGGGGTTGGAGAACCCCCTGCAGCCCCGTGCCACCCCATCCCAGGGATCCCACTGCAAGAACACTGTGCCAGAAATCCTCAATTTTGCTGCTGCAGAGCCAACCCTCGTGCAGGAGGATATCGCAGCAGGGCAACAAAACGCTCCTCAGTGATCCAAAGAGGTTTGCAAAGGCAAAAATAAAAAGGCTGACAGGGAGACATTCCGGTGAACGGCACCAAGGTGGCTGGGTGTGCATAGGAAGGAATGCATGCCCATATTCCTGGGTTTGCTGAGTCCAGGGGGACCTGCAAGGTGCCTGCACCACTGCAGCCCCTCTGCTCCTCACAAGGCACTCCATCCTCTGCAGCCACAGCCCCCCCTGCACGTCCCCCTGCACCCATAGCACGCAAAGTGAGGGCTTTCTCCGTACCTGGGTGGGAAGGAGAGGCTCTTTGTCATCAATGTCAATGAGGACATCATCCCTGGGCGTGAGGCTTACATCATCTGCAATGAGGGCAAGGATAAACACGAGCCCCAGCTGTTAGAGACCCCCACAGCCACCTCCCCATCGAGCTCCAGGAGCAAACGCAGCCATACCCAAAGGTTGGGCCCCCCCACAGCCCCTCCCCACGTACCTGCATGCTCCTGGGCACCATTCGTCTCCCCACCGTAGGGGTCGCAGTAGAATTCCTCCAGAGAGCGGATGGTGCACTGCCCCACCACGGGCCTGCGGCCGAACGGGCGGTTGTCGATGATTTTGATGATGATGGGGGGGCTGTAGAGGCTCTCGCTGGGCAGACGCTGCGGGCGCAAGGCAAGGAAGATGTAACCAAATGGGGAGAATTATCTATGGTTCTATGAAGGTCCCTTCCAACCCAAACCATTCTATGCAT
>NW_024966150.1:3940-5630 GCF_019238085.1 Lagopus leucura
CCAAACCATTCTATGCATCTCTGAAGATCCCTTCCAACTCAAACCATACCAAGTATCTTCGAAGATCCCTGCCAGTTCAAACCATTCTACAGTTCTATGAAGATCCCTTCCAACTAAAACCATTCTATGCTTCTATGAAGGTCCCTTCCAACTCAAACCATTCTATGGATCTTTGAAGATCCCTTCCAACTCAAACCATTCTATGTACTTTTGAAGATCGCTCCCAGTTCAAACCATTGTACAGTTCTATGAAGATCCCTTCCAACCCAAACCATTCCAAGTATCTTTGAAGATCCCTTCCAATTCAAACCATTCTATGGTTCTACGAAGATCCCTTCCAACTCAAACCATTCTATGGTTCTACGAAGACCCTTTCCAACTCAAACCATTCTATGGTTCTTTGAAGGTCTCTTGCAAACCAAACCTTTCTGTGGTTCTATGAAGATCCCTTCCAACTTAAACCATTCTATGGTTCTTTGAAGATCCCTTCCAACCCAAACCATTCTATGGTTCTTTGAAGATCCCTTCCAACTCAAACCATTTTATGGTTCTATGGAGGTCCCTTCCAACCCAAACGCTTCTGTGATTCCCTCCACCTCCCAATGATTCTCTGGTTCTAACGATTGTCCAAACCAGCTCTACCAGCCAACCCCACAAAGAGGTCCTCACCACTTCCATGAAGAGCACACAGACGTCGAAGTTGGGGTTTTTCTTGACATTCTTGATGACACAGGACTGCACAAGCTGCCCCCCGCACTCCACCAGCAGGCTGGGTGAGGTGACACTGGCCAGCTGGTAGCTCTTGAGGTTCCTCAGCCCCCAGGCCAGGATCTGCAGGGCAAGAGGAACAAGGAGAAAAGACTGAGCCTTCCTCTGCATTTGCCTTCAGCCTCTCGACAGTTGCAGACCAGGTGGACAGCATGCTGCTGGGAGAGCAACGAACCAGGTCAGCAACTGCTTATCTATCAACAGAGCATCTCTGCTTGGGGGAACCATCGTCCTGACGTGAGGCAGATTTGCATTCTAAAAAGCAAGGGTGGTCCTGGTCTGTGCTGTGCCCCAGGATCTGACCCTTCCATGGAGCTCACTGCCCCAGGCCCCAGCTCGGTTGGAGCCTTCTCATCACCCTGGAAATAGGAGGAGTGCCAAGTGCACGAAAGAAACAGAGGATAAATGGAAACTGGTCCACTGGGACAGCTACACCCAGGAGGAGTGGAAGGCACGTGGTTTATCCACGCAGGGCAAACCTAGAGCCAGATTTGCTGTTATAATGGTATAAGGAGATCTCTGGTTGGTAGCTCATGGGTCGAACCAGTTCCCAGCCCTGCAGCCATGCAGCTGCCTTGCAACCCATTCCAGTGTCAATCCCTAGCAAGGATCCCCATTAAGGATGCCACCCTACCCATGCCACCCCCTTGCTGGCTGCCCCACACACTCCCTGCCACTCACCTCGATGGCCGTGCGCTGCAGGACCGGTTTGATCCCTTGGGGGACCATGAAGATGTTGGGTTCCCGTTGGGGTGGTGGGTAAGGCAGGTCAGAGTCCTCAGACTGAAAACCAAAGAGCAATAGCATCAGCTTGGGCCGCCATCCCCATCGCCCTCCCATTCTGGTCCCCCAGAGCTCCCATTTTCTGCTGAAGTCATCCCCACCCTGATGGAGGAGGAGACAAAGCTACAGCTATCCAGCA
>NW_024966151.1:0-3608 GCF_019238085.1 Lagopus leucura
CCGCCCCCCTTCGCGCTCCCTCTCCCGGTTGGCGGCCGCAGCGCTGCATTTACCACGCCCCACAGCCCCCAGAACGCCTTCTGTTCTCTTCGTCCCGCCCCGTCTTGTATTTTCAGCCAATCATCCCTTTTTTCCGGCCAGAAGACGTCATTAGTCCAGACGTGCGCACTGGGCAACGGACAATGGTAGCGGCCAGAAGAAACCGTTAAGCGAGGAAAGGCAAAACATAAAGGTGAGTACTTACACTGGGTTATCTCGGGGATAACTGCACCACATGAAACTGTTGTTCCACGCGTGCTGGAACAGCATCACCTATGTGAACGACGATTTTTACTACTCCGTTCCCCGCAAGCAATGCACCCGGGTTGTGCAGATGCAGAGCGACGCCTTCGGGAGATTTCTGCGGAGTACAAACACGTCCTGTCCTGCCCGATACGTAGGGAGATGCCAGGGGTGCCCTCCATAACCGAGGGTCCCGCTGGAGCGTGAGCACAGCTCCTACTCTGTCCGACAGAGAACGGGGTCTGCCCGCGGGATGAGAAAGACTGGAGCCAGAAGCACCGAGCCCGAACTGCCGCCTCCCCCCGCCCGGTAGCGCCGGGCTGATCCGCTTTTGTCGCCGCAGGGCTGGCAGACCTCTACGGAGAGAAATCTGACCGCTACATGAGCAGACAGCGAGGTTGGAATGCCCTTGGGCAAGCCACGGGAGCTCGCAACTGCTCCGTGGGCACAACGGGAGTGGAAAGTCCTAAAATAAACCGGGGAGAACTATCTCCTACGGGGCGGGCGTAGAGATTTCAACAAACGCCACGAAAATCCTGATTTCCCCCATTCTCATCGTCCACATCAAGCTACAGAAACACGGAAACACGACGCTACATCGCAAGAAAGAACTCGCGTTTGGAACTGGAGGGCAGAGGCTGCTTCGGTTACCGCAGCCAGCGACCACCGCGCTCGGAGGAGGACGCAGGGGCAGCGGGGTTCGGTCCCGCGTGCGACCGAGCAGCTCCGAGCCCGGCGGCTCCCGAGCTCCCACAGATCAGTGCTGGGTTGCCAAGTTCCCGGCTCCGAGCACAGCTTTAGCTGCCTCCTGTGCCTGAAAGCACCGCTAATTCGTTAGCGCCCCTTTGCGGCAGCCTGAGCTTGCAGCGGCTGATAACCCCGCGCCATGCTGTCAGGGTTTATTCCAGGCACAGACTGGGTATTCTCGCATGTTCTGCCGAGGACTCTTTCCCAGGATATCCTACGAAATAAAAGCTTCCACGTGGTTCGTTTCTGGCAGCTGACAGCTGTGTATTTCTAAACAAACTACTGCATTCTTTCCTGCCGCTATACGACTACAGCAAAATCACATTCTGATTTTCAATTCACGACTGAACTCGGAGTTACCAAGAGAAAGGGGAGCCACAAAGATGGTGAAGGGTCTGGAGCATCTCCCCTATGAAGAAACTGGGTTTGTTTAGCCTTGAGAAAAGAAAACTCAGAGGAGACCTGATCCAGGTCTATAAATATCTAAGGTGTGGGGGGCAGAATGGCAAGACCAGACTCTTTTCAGTGGTGAGTGGAGACAGAACAAGGGAAAATGGCCAGAAACTGCAGCATAGGAAGTTCTGCACAAATGTGCTCAAGAACTTCTGTACAGTGAGGTGACGGAGCACTGGAACAGGCTGCCCAGGGAGGTTGTGGAGTCTCCTTCTCTGGAGATATTCAACACCTGCCTGGACACCTACCTGCGTGACCTGGTGTAGGGAACTGGCAGCGGGTTGGACTCGATGATCTCAGGATGTCCCTTCTAACCCTTGTGATTCTGTGAAATCGCAGGGAAGGCAAAGCCCACCCTGTCCCAAACGATTTAGCAAGAAAAGGCTCATCTCCCTTAATCGTACAGCACAGAGAAATGAGCTACTTGATGTGGTTATACATTCCCTTCTACAGCACTGATTCAATCTTATAAACTTAATCCAGAGGATTCTTCTCTAGGAGATGGTGGTTTGCGTTTCCAGCTTCGTATCACATTCTTGTGAATTAAGAGAAGAAAAATGACAGATCTGCAGCTCTGGAAGAAGCCTTGATCACAGACAAATGAAGGCAGTTCGTGCATAATCAAGAGGTGATCAGCCGTTCTATTGATACGTATCAGCTGTGGGTTGAGATTAAAGGCATACAAACACAATACCCATCTTATTTCCAGAAAGAGAACAAAAACCTTTTTCTAAGAGATCTAAAAGAGATGCACGAAAGAAAGAAATTCATGGAACATGCTCAGAAATATTCTTTTAAATAGTTCAGAGGGAAATCTCAATCTTATTGTATTAAAAGCAAACAAACAAAAAAACCACTGGCCACTATGTTTTCAACTCTCTTGACTGGATTTCGCTACCCCCAAAAGCAGCATTCTTGTCATATCACCAACAATCGCAGATATTTCTTTTTTTCAGACCTCAACTTTCGTGTAAATCGCTTACAGAAGTCGTCAGAAAATATGCTGTAAAAATCATACCATGATAATGAGCCATACACGCACCTTCAGTGAATTGAATGTATAATGAGAGGAGTACACTTTGTTCTTACTACCCTGGCAGCCCAACATACTCTGTTTTTACACTAAAACGAGAACTAAAGCAGTATAAAGAGACGTTCATGTTTCTCCACAAAGGACACATCCAGATTCTAGCATCAATCACAAAACTTTAAACATGACCTTAACACTTTATCCCAAAGAGTGTTTTGCAGCTGGCCTGAATGAAAAAAAAATCTACAAATACCATCAGTGCGCAGCCAAGATGACCTGAGTTTGCAACAATATCAAAACAACCCGTAAATAATCACTCTCCAAATAAGGACATCAATGCAGAAACCAGCACTAAGACCTACTCTCCAAGTGAACCTGTATTTGCAGCTTTATTCAGATACACAGGAGAAAAAACGAGTGGTTTTCCTTACAAAATCATCAGACTTCAACAACGAATGCAAAAACGCTTTTTTCTTCTTTCCTCTTAATATACAGCAATAGAACACTTTTTGACCTTACTTTACATAACGTATTTCTGAGGTGGATGGAACAGAAAGCTACAGGGATATGGGAGCCCAGCCTGGCATAGAACTCGAAGGACAGCAGGAAACACGCGCCCTCCAACAGTTCCCACCACTATCTTTAACAATCTTTATCGTTGCATCATTCTTCCATAATATTCAGCGAATATCCAGAGGAAGAACAACATACATTACATCCACGAACATTTCTCTCTCAAATCACACCCCTTATGGGTCAGTTCCTGTAGTTCACCTTTCAACCGTGAAAGGAATCCACAGCTCACTGCAATCCACATTCAATCCAAATTCAATAATCAGCAATGGCACATATGAACACCATATTCATATGCAACACAAACACAAAAGGTAAAAATGACGACCGCGCATGACTACAACGAAACGACCAGCAGAAGTCTTACCAGAATAAAACGCTTCAACGACTAATGAAAAAACAAACAAAAAACCAAAACCAAAAAAAAACACAAGAAGCGAAAACAGGAACTGACCAGTAAAAAGACGCAAGACAACTTACCGTAGAGGAAGAATACGGGGACAGAGACCGACCCTTCTCCAAA
>NW_024966152.1:0-2712 GCF_019238085.1 Lagopus leucura
CCCCATAGGGACCCATAGAGCCCCATAGTGCCCCATAGAATCCCATAGATCCCCTTAGAGCCCCATAGAGCCCCGTGGTGCCCCATAGATCCCCATAGCACCCCATGGTGCCCCATAGCATCTCATAGAGCCCCATAGCACCCTGTGATGCTCCATAGAGCCCCATAGAGCCCCATGGTATGGGCGTTCCTCCTCCTGCCCCTTAGCGCCCTATAGGGTGGCTGTTCCTTTCCTGCCCCACACTTATGGGGTTGCCCATCGTTACTTACGGGGCCGTGCCCCACACTTATGGGGCTGTGCATCCCACACTTATGGGGCCGTGCCTCACACATACGGGGTTGCTCATCAGTACTTATGGGGCCGTGCCCCACACTTATGGGGCTGTGCATCCCACACTTATGGGGCTGTGCCCCACACTTATGGGGTTGTGCCCCACAGGGAGACCTCGGTGCCAGTGGAGGTGGCGCGGCAGCGGGAGCTGAAGTGGCTGGAGATGTTTTCGCATTGGGACAAATGGCTGACGAGGCGCTACCAGAAGGTGGGTCTGCCCCATAGCGGGTCGTTCCTGCCCCACAGCGGGCCGTTCCTGCCCCATAGCTGCTCCTCCTGCCCCACAGCGCCCATTCCTGCCCCATAGCGGGTTGTTCCTGCCCCATTGCAGCTCCCCCTGCTGCAAAGCGGTTCCCTATGGGTCTCTATGGGTCTCTATGGGTGTCCATGGGTCCCTATGCATCTCTATGGGTCTCTATGTGTCCCCATGGGTCTCTATGGGTCCCTATGGGTCTTTATGGGTCCCTATGGGTGTCCATGGGTCCCTATGGTTCCCTATGGGTTTCTATGGGTCCTCATGGGTCCCTATGTGATCTATGGGTCCTTATGTGTTCCCATGGGTCCCCATGGGTCCCTATGCGTCTCTATGGGTCTCTATGTGTCCCCATGGGTCTCTATGGGTCCCTATGGGTCTCTTTGGGTCGCTATGGGTCCATATGGGTCTCTCAGTGTCCCTATGGGTCCCTATGGGTCCCTACGTGTCCTTTGTGTGATCTATGGATCCCTATGGGTCTGTATGGCTCCCCATGAGCCTCTATGGGTCCTTATGCATCCCCATGGATCCCTATGGGTCCCCATGGGTCCCTATGGGTCCCTATGTCTCCCCCGTGGGTCCCGGTGCGATCCGTGGGTCTCTATGGGGTGCTATGGGTCTGTTTGGGTCCCTATGGGTCTCTATGGGGTGCTATGGCTCTGTTTGGGTCCCTATGGGTCTCTATGGATCCCTATGTGTCCCCATGGATCCCCATGGATCCCTATGCGTCCCTATGGGTCCCTATTGGCTCCTATGTGTCCCCATGGGTCCCTATGGGTCCCTACGTCTCCCCCGTGGGTCCCGGTGCGATCTGTGGGTCTCTATGGGATGCTATGGGTCCCTATGGGTCTCTATGGATCCCTATGTGTCCCCATGGGCCCCTATGGGTCCCTACATCTCCCCCGTGGGTCCCGGTGCGATCTGTGGGTCTCTATGGGGTGCTGTGGGTCCCTATGGGTCTCTTTGGGTCCCTATGCGTCCTTATGGGTCTCTCAGGGTCCCTATGAGTCCCTATGGCTCCCCATGGGTCCCTATGTGTCCCCATGGGTCCCCATGGGCCCCTATGCTTCCCCATGGGTCCCTATGGGCCCCTATGGATCCCCATGGATCCCTATGCGTCCCCATGGGTCCCTATGGGGCCCTACATCTCCCCTGTGGGTCCCGGTGCGATCCGTGGGTCTCTATGGGGTGCTATCGGTCCCTATGGGTCTCTATGGGTTTTCCATGTGTCCCCATGGGTCTCTCAGTGTCCCCATGGGTCCCTATGGGTCTCTATGGGTCTCTATGCATCCCCATGGGTCTCTATGGGTCTCTATGTGTCCCCATGGGTCCCTATGGGTCCCTATGGGTCTCTATGGGTCTCTATGCATCCCCATGGGTCTCTATGTGTCCCCATGGGTCCCTATGGGTCCCCATGGGTCCCTATGGGTCTCTATGGGTCCCTATGCGTCCCCATGGGTCCCCATGGATCCCTATGCGTCCCTATGGGTCCCTATGGGTCTCTATGGATCCCCATGGGTCTCTATGGGTCTCTATGGGTCTCTATGCATCCCCATGGGTCCCTATGGGTCTCTATGGGTCTCTATGCATCCCCATGGGTCTCTATGGGTCTCTATGTGTCCCCATGGGTCCCTATGGGTCCCCATGGGTCCCTATGGGTCTCTATGGGTCCCTATGCGTCCCTGTGGGTCCCTATGGGTCTCTATGGGTCTCTATGCATCCCCATGGGTCCCTATGGGTCTCTATGTGTCCCCATGGGTCTCTATGGGCCCCTATGCATCCCTATGGATCCCTATACATCCCCATGGGTCCTTATGGGTCCCTATACATCCCCATGGGTCCCTATGGGTCCCTACGTCTCCCCCGTGGGTCGCGGTGCGATCCGTGGGTCTCAATGGGTCGCTGTGGGGCAGGTGAAGCTGCGCTGCAGGAAGGGAATCCCGTCGTCGCTCCGCGCCCGCGCCTGGCAGCTGCTCTCCGCCAGCCACGACCTGCAGCTCCGGCACCCGGGGCTCTTCCAGGTGGGGCGGGGGGGGGGCAGCTGCCAGGCGCGGGCGCGGAGCGACGACGGGATGCCCGTCCGGCAGCGCAGCGGGACGTGCCCCACAGCGACCCATTGAGACCCACGG
>NW_024966153.1:0-966 GCF_019238085.1 Lagopus leucura
CCCCCCCCTCTTTCTCCTCCTCCTTCTCTCCCCTCCCGCTCTCCCCACCTGCTCCGCCGCCTCCGGGTCGAGGTGCGGCTCCAGCAGCGGCACGGTGAATTGGATTTTACGGGGCCCGTTGGGTTCCATGGCGGGCAGCTCCTCCGGTGCCGTTACCCGGTGCTCACCGGCGGCTCCCGGTGCCGCCCCGCCCCGCCCCGCCCCGGTTCTGCTCCGCTCCTCCGCCGCCGCCGCCGCTCCCGGTCCCGAACGCCGCACCGCTCCGCCCCACAGCGCGGCCCCATTGGTTGGAAGAGGCCCCGGGAGGGGAACGGGGCGGACGGACGGACGGACGGGGAGAGCGGCGGGGATGGGCAGGTGGAGCGGAGAGCGGAGAGAGGGAACGGACACGTGGACAGAAAGACGGACGCACGGGCGGAAGGACGGACGGACGGACGGACGGACGGATGGATGGATGGGCAGAAGGGCAGGCGTACGGACAGAAGGACGGACACACGGCTAGAAGGGCGGACACACGGACAGCAGGGCGGCCATGCGGGCAGGAGGGCAGAAAAGGAGGCAAAAAGACAGACAGGAGGACAGACTGAGGGACAGACAGGCACACGGGACACAGGGATGGACACACGGACACACACAAGGACACAAAGGCAGACAAACGGACTCCGGGACGGACACACGGACGGGGTGACCCGAGGGGGTGGGAGCACGGGGAAGGGGGTGGCCGGGGGGGGGGGGACGGACGGACACGACACAAGAGGACGCACAGCGCCAGGACGCACGGCCACGTGGAGCGGGACCCCTGAGCACGGGACGTAGGGACGGACAGACACACGGACACGTTGCACACACGTGGGCAATGCGCGTGCAAAGTCCGCACGTGCTGCTGCCGGCACCGCTGCCCTCGGTGCAAATTCCCCTTCTCCGCATCGATCGCCCGCACCGCTCCTCCCCCCCCCCCCCCCCCCC
>NW_024966153.1:1066-1333 GCF_019238085.1 Lagopus leucura
CCCCCCCCCCCCATCCCCGTGGTGGTGGACGGGCCGGAGATTGGCGGCTCTCCCTGGATACAGCCCTACAAAAGAGGACGGACAGTTCAAGGATGGAGACCCCCGGTGTCCCCCCATAATGTGGGCTTGGAGGCTGCCATACTGCAGCCCCCCCACCCCGGGGGTGAAGGGGGGCGGGGGAAGCATTTCCGTGTGCCCCCCATCCCATAGGGGACGCGGTGACCCCCAGCTCTGACCTCCAGCCCGGCAGCTGCTGCTGCCCCCCCC
>NW_024966153.1:1433-1944 GCF_019238085.1 Lagopus leucura
CATAGAACTCTGCACCCCCCCCCATGCAAGGTGTGACACCCCCAGGGTGGGCACAGGGATGCACTCAGGTGTCCTTTGCTCCACATCATCCATCCCTGGAGTCTGGTGGGGTCTGTGGGGCCCTTTTCCCATATCTCCTCTCCCCATTCCTTCCTCCTTGCCCCCTGTCCATCTGCTGTTCCCCATCCTTTGTTCCCTGCCCTATTTCCCCTCTCTTCCCCCATCTCTTGTCCCCATTCCCTCTTCCCTGTCCCCCGCTCCCCATTTCTTGCCCCTATCCCACGTCCCTTGTTCTCTACTCCCTGTCCCCAATCCTTTGTCCCCTGTCCCATCCCTGTTCAGCCCCCCACCGCTTTCCCTGCACGCCCCCTGTGCTTGAACTGCTACATTTTGGTCTTCCACCACCCTCAGTGCCCCCATGACCCGATGGCCATCTGGGTCCTTCCCCAAAGCCACCCAGGTGTCCCCCCCCCAAGTAGCCCAGCTACGTTCCTTCCACCATCACACCCCC
>NW_024966154.1:0-3596 GCF_019238085.1 Lagopus leucura
CCAACCCAACCCAACCCAACCCAACCCAACCATCCCATGGCTCTATGAGCTTCTGGGATCCTTCCAATCCAACCCAACTCAACCATCCCATGGCTCTATGAGCTTTTGGGACCTTCCAACCCAACCCAACCCAACCCAACCACCCCATGGTTCTATGAGCTTTTGGGACCCTTCCAACCCAACCATCCCCTGATGCCATGACTTTACGATCCCCCTGTGCTGACGGCACTCACTCTTTGCAGGCACCACAGGAAGGCACTGAGGAGCGTGGCCTTCCACAAGCACTACCCGCTCTTCGCCTCGGGCTCAGACGATGGGACCGTCATTGTGTGCCATGGCATGGTCTACAAGTACGTGGGAGTTGGGCCAGGGGGCTTTGATGGCTTCCCATGGGGCGGGGGGACAGCAGAGGGTCGGTTATCGGGCAGAGGGTGCAGAGCATCGATGGGGTGACCCCGCGGGTGGATCCAGAGCCCCACACTGACCCATCTCCCCACAGCGACCTGCTGCAGAACCCGCTGCTGGTGCCAGTGAAGGTGCTGAAGGGCCACGCGTTGACCCTGGACCTGGGCGTCCTCGATGTCATCTTCCACCCCACACAGCCGTGGGTCTTCTCCTCCGGAGCCGACGGCACCGTCCGGCTCTACACGTAGCTGCTGCCCAACACCGGCACCCCAATGACACCGACACCCCAACTCCAGAACCCCAACACAGGCACCCCAACACCGGCCGGGAACATCTCCGCTCCCACCCATGGACTCTGGAACCTTTCTCATTTCTCATTAAACTGATTTTTGGGTACAGAGCCACATCTCCGTGTTCTCCACTTCCAGCTAAGCCCGGGCTGCACCAAGGAGCGCCCCAGCACCCCAGTTCCTGTGCGGTGCAGCCCAGCGTGGTGCCCTCCAGCCCCCCCCAAAGTGTTTGTGGGGTTTCTCCTTGCTTGCCTGCCCCACATCATCTCCCATGGCCAGGAGAGATGATCCCGAGCTGAATGCACAGGACCTGCACCCACTTTGCCCCACAGGGACACATATAGGGGTAACATTGCCCCATAGCACACCCCACAAACACCCAGAGCCCCCCAACCCTCCAGCTTTCCCCCCCCCCAGCCCCACATGCTGCCCTCTGACCCGCCTCTGGTCCCGCAGCCGCACCGTGAGCTAATCCTGTCCCACTGTGAGCTCAGTGTTGTCCATGGGCCAGGATTGGGGAACTTCCCTGACCCACACTGACCACACGGCCCTACAGGACCCCACTGCGGGACCCACATCCGTGGGGTTTGTTCCCTGCACTGCCCGAACCCCGTGTGGGGACCCCAAAAATTCTGCTCGTGCTGCTCCAGAGCTGAGCAGTGGGATCAAGGCTGGGGTGTAAGCAACAGCAAAAGGCCGGGGCACATCTCCCCCTACCCCAGTTTGTGGGGTCAGAGTCAGCCTGGGTCCTCGGAGGCTTAGGATCAGCCCCATACGGTTCCTGGCCCCCCACCCTACAGCATAGGGTCTGACCCACTGCTGCCCCACTCCATCATTCTGGACCCCACTGAAGCAGCACAGATGCAGCACAAGGAATGAGGGACAAGGCCCCCTCCCCCCCCACTTCCAAACCCTCTGCCATCATTAACGCCCCCCCCTCCCCCACTAACAAAGCCCCACTTGGGCCGCATCCCTCACCCCGCACCACCTCCCAACCAGGAGCAAAGAGCTTTATTATCGAAAAATAAGTTTATGTACAGGCGTGTTTGGGGACGCTCACATTCCTGGGACCCCCCCCCCCCCCACCCACCACATAGGGGTCCGTTCACCTGCTGTGCCCATCCCGGGGGCTGGGGGCTCCCATGGCTCGGAGGAGGGGGGGAGGGGGGGGAGCGGAGGAAGACGATGGCGCTGCGGAGCGGGGTGCCCTTGGGGTGGGCGCGTGGCGATGGCTGTGGGGCTCCGACCCCATAGCGCTGCGTGGGGTCAGAGGATGCGGACGAGGCGGCCCAGGGTCTCTGCTACCTTCATGCGGACGGCGGGGACCGGATCCTTCAGGAGGAGGTTGAGGGCTGCGGGGAACAGAGCACGAGGTGGGGGGGGGAGTCAGGGTTGGGGGCTGCCCATCTCCCTCCCCCGGCTTCCATCCTCACCGTCACACACATCAGGAGGGGGCACCGAGACCCCAAATCCCCTCCGGGATCCCAAATCCACTCTGGGAATCCCCTGTGTCCTTGGGGGTCCCCAAATCCCCTCGGGGGTCCCAATTTTCACTTTGGGAACACCGTATCCCCCCTTTGGGTCCCCTTGGGGTCCCCAAATGCGCTCTGGGAACACCATACGCCTTTGGGGACTCCAAATGCTTTTTTGAAGAACCTCAATCCACAACAGGGATACAAAACCCCTTCGGGGACCCCAAATCCACTCTGGAGACCCCAAATCCCACTGTGAACCCCAAATCCACACTGAAAACCCAATATCCCTTTGGGAACCCCAGATTCACTGAGGTGATTCCCAAATACTCCTGGGGATTCCATATCCACTTTAGGAACCTCAGATCACCCCTCCCCCCCCCCCGTGGACCCCAAATCCACTTTGAGAACCCTACATTCCCTCGGGGACCCCAGATTCATTTCGGGAGCACCACATCCCCTTGGGGTCCCAATATCCCCTTTGGGGACCCCAAATTTCCTTTGGGAAACCCATATTCCCCTTGGAGACCCCAAATCCCCCTATGGACCCCAAATCCATTCTGAGAACCCATATATACCCTTGGGGACTCCAAATTCACTTTGAGGACCATGAAATACTCTTGGGGACCCCAAATCTGCTTTGAGGATCTCAAATCCTTCCGGGAAACCCAAATTCACTTTGGGAACCCCACATCACCTTCAAGGTCCCCCCAATCCACTTTGAGAACACAATATCCCTTTTGGGGACTTCAAATCCTTTTTGAAGACCCCAAATCCACATCAGGGACCCAAATCCCCATTGGGGATCCCATATCCACTTCGGGGACCCCAAATCCCCATTGGGGACCCCATATCCACTTTGGGGGACCCCTGCGGACCCCGTATCCGCTTTGAGAATCCTACATCCCCTCAGGGACCCCAGATTCACTTAGGATACCCTGAAATACTCTTGGAGACCCCCCCTCGACCCCTTGGGAATCCCATATCTATTTCGAGAACACTACATCCCCCTTTAGGACCCCGCAATCCCTTTAGAGACCTCAAATCCCCCCATTTCGAACCCCCAAAATCCACTCTTGAGGACCCATGGAAAACCCCAAATCCACCTGGGGACTCCCGGAACTCCTTTGGGGACTCTCTATCCCCATCGGTGACCCCCTCAGGACCCCCCTCAGCGGATCCTCCCCCCCCCCCCCCGGGGAACGTCCCAACGAGGGGGGGATGGGGGATGGAAGAAGGAGGGCAGTCTGTCCCGCAGCCTCCCCTCCCCATCGCGCATTTCCCAACGCCGGCAGCCGGCAGCCGTCCTTCCGAGCAGCGCAACCCCACTGCATTTCGCCATCCCGTTTTTCCAGGAGCTGTTTATTTTACTCTTAGCGCAGGAGAGCTCGCCCTCCCCCTCCCCCTTTCCCCCCCCCCCTTCCCCCTC
>NW_024966154.1:3696-4328 GCF_019238085.1 Lagopus leucura
CCCCCCCCCCCCTTCCCCCTCAACTCGCCCTGATTTATGCCACATCCCCCTCCTGCTCTCCTCATCCTCCGCCCCGGGGGTGCCCCCCCCCCCCCCCCCCCTTTCGGCCCCTCCCGTCGCTCCCCCCCCATTACTCACACCCGGATTATCTTTCACTGTTGCTAACAGACAGCCCTCTTTCTTCTGGACGGGGCTCAGGGAGCCAACGGAAAGATAGTTTTTCCTTTTTTAGTGTTTTTTAAGCTCTCTTGGAACGAGCCGAAAGTTTCCGTGCATTACTCTATACTATGAGGTCACCAGTGACAAGGAAAAAATCCCTGAAATCCAGGAAAATTACTTAACTCTGCTCCAAAATGCCACCGGCTTCAGTCGGGCTTTTTATGAGCCCTTCGCCGGGAGCCGAGCGCTGCCCCATCGCTGGGAGAGCTGCCCCATAACCAGGAACCCCACTGCGTGGTGTCCCCGTCTGCTCCCAGCGCTGTCACGGAACTGGTAATGTTGGAAAAGACCTCCAGCATCCCCGAGTGCAGGGCTCAACTCATCCCCACCACGTCCACCAAAAGGTCATAGAGGTTGGAAGAGATCTACAGGATCCCCAAACCCAACCCACCCCACCATGACCCTCAATGGAT
>NW_024966155.1:0-2318 GCF_019238085.1 Lagopus leucura
CATGAAACTGTAGAATTCTCCATTCTTGGAGAATTAGGCCAGCAAAACTACCTTCTTGAGCTTCCAGAGGGCGGACTTTGATCTGTTCAGGGCGCTTGTAGCGTGGGTCCTTGGGAGTCGCTTCTCAAGGGTAAAGGGGCCCAGGAAGCCTGGATGCTCCTCAAGACCGAAATCTCAAAGGCACAAGAAAAGGCTGTCCCGAGTGCCAAAAGGAGAGCCGTAGGGGAAGACAACCAGTGTGGATGAGCCGGGAATTGCTGTTGAGACTCAGAGAGAAAAAGAGAGTCTACATCCCCTGGAAGAAGGGGCTCAGAAGTAGAGTTACTTGGGGAAACAGTTACAGTAAGAAGTAGACTTACTTGGGGAGATGACAAAGAAGTAGCTAAGGTATGCAGGGAGGAAGTTAGGAAGGCAAAAGCCCAACTTGAACTCAGAATGGCCACTGCAGTAAAAGACAATAAAAAATCCTTTTATAAATATATCAATGGCAAAAGAAGAACCAAGGATAATTCTCATCCTATACTTGATGCAGCAGGGAATGTGGCCACTGAGGATAAGGAGAAGGCTGAGGTCCTCAGTGCCTTCTTTACATAGCCAGATCAGTTATCCTCTGGGCTTTTTATGCCCTGATCTGGAAGTCTGGGACACTGCTCAGAATATGCCCCCACCGATTCCTGTGGAGACAGTCAGAGAGCTCCTCCTCCGTCTGGAGTGTCACAAGTCCATGGGACCGGATGGGCTGCACCCTCAGGTGCTGAGGGAGCTGGCGGGGGTGATTGCTGAGCTCCTCTCGGCCATCTATCAATGCTCCTGGTTAACTGGAGAGGTCCCAGAGGATTGGAGGCTTGCTGATGTGACTCCCATCTTCAAGAAGGACCGTAAGGAGGATCCAGGGAACTATAACCCTGTTAGCCTCACCTCGGCACCAAGGAAGGTTATGGAGCAAATCATTTTGGATGAGATTGCACGGCATGTGCGCTGTGTCCAGGGGATCAGGCCCAGCCAGCACGGGTTCGTGAAAGGCAGGTCGTGCTTGACCAACCTCATCTCCTTCTATGACTGGGTGACCAGTCTGGTAGATGAGGGAAGGGCTGTTGATGTAGTCTGCCTAGACTTCAGCAAAGCCTTTGACATGGACTCTCACAGGCTTCTTCTGGGGAAACTGGCTGCCCGTGGTCTGAATAGATATACAATTCTTTGGGTAAGGAACTGGCTACAGGGCCGTGCCCAGTGTGTAGTGGTGAATGGAGTGAAGTCCAGCTGGTGACCCGTTTCAAGTGGTGTCCCCCTGGTTTCGGTACTGGGGCCCATCTTGTTTAATATCTTTATTGATGACCTAGATGGGGGGATAGAGTGCACCCTCAGTAAGTTTGCAGATGACACCAAGCTGGGAGGTGGTGTTGATCGGAGGCTTGATCCCTGTTGATCTGGTGTTGATCCCTGAGGGTAGGGAGGCCCTTCAGAGGGATTTAGACAGGCTGGACCGCTGCGCTGAGGTGAATGGGATGATGTTCAACAAGGCCAAGTGTTGGGTTCTGCACTTTGGCCACAACAACCCCATACAGTGTTATAGGCTTGGGGATGAGTGGCTGGATGAGTGTGAAGAAGAGAAGGACCTGGGGGTGTTGGTTGATGCTTGGCTGAACATGAGCCAACAGTGTGCCCAGGTGGCCAAGAGGGCCAACGGCATCCTGGCCTGCATTAGAAATGGTGTGGCCAGCAGGAGCAGGGAGGTAAATCATTCCCCTGTACTCAGCACTGGTGAGGCCGGACCTCGAGTACTGTGTTCAGTTTTGGGCCCCTCACTACAGGAAAGTATGTTGAGGCCCTGGAACATGTCCAGAGAAGGGCAACAAAACTGGTGAGGGGTCTGGAGCACAAGTCTTATAAGGAGCGGCTGAGGGAGCTGGGATTGTTCAGTCTGGAGAAGAGGAGGCTCAGGGGAAACCTCATTGCACTCTACAACTTCCTGATTCTATGATTCTATGATTCTGTGATTCTTTTGCCTGAAAGAAATAGAATCAAAGCCTGGCTCCTACAGAGATAATCATCAGCAGTCATTGTGGAAAAACGTCTTCCTAACTTAGGAGAAACAATAGTCAGTTTCAGACTAGCTAATTATCAGCGAGAACAATAATGAAGACAACACTGTTTGTGCAATTTCTTGGACAACCCACAATGAACACCAGAGGCAACATGAATCTGTTGGCACACAGGCCATCTCAAAGTCTCTCTGAAACATTTATGAAATAATGCAGAGATGAGGCATCATGTGCAGCAGGCTGAAAAATCAGTTACTTTGAGCCATCTCATCAACT
>NW_024966156.1:0-283 GCF_019238085.1 Lagopus leucura
GGGGGGTTAGGGGGATCCTATAGGGGTCTTATGGGGTGTGGGGGTGGCCTATGGGGTGTGGGGTGGTCCTATGGGGGGCCAAGGGGTGTGGGAGGGTCCTATGGGGATCCTGTGAGGGGCTATGGGGTGCGGGAGGCGCATATAGGGATCCTAGGGGGGTCTTATGGGGCGGGGGGTGTCCTATGGGGGGCTATGGGGGTCCTATGGGATGTGGGAGATCCTATGGGGATTTGGGGGGGGATCTGTGTTGGGGATTGGATCCCCACGGATTTGAAGGGGGGGG
>NW_024966156.1:383-725 GCF_019238085.1 Lagopus leucura
GCCCCCCCCCCCCAAAAAATGGACCCCATCCCCCAGTGTCAATAAAAGCCTCCACGTGGGAACTACAACTCCCAGCGTGCACCGCGCGGCGTACGCATGCGCTGCGATCGAGAGGGCGGTGCTAAGGCGTTGTCACGTGGCTCTGGGATGCGGGCGAGGCTACGAGATGGGCGTGGAGATTGGGCGGGGCGTGGAGGGGGGTACGGGGATTGGGCGGGGCGAGGACAAGGAGGCGTGGCTAAGAAAAGGGGGCGGGGTTACGGTGAGGCGGCGCCGGGCGGGGAGCGGCGGAGGAGCGGCGCCCGACCCCGGCGCGGGGCAATGGGGGATCCCGGGGGGGGG
>NW_024966156.1:825-1108 GCF_019238085.1 Lagopus leucura
GGGGGGTTAGGGGGATCCTATAGGGGTCTTATGGGGTGTGGGGGTGGCCTATGGGGTGTGGGGTGGTCCTATGGGGGGCCAAGGGGTGTGGGAGGGTCCTATGGGGATCCTGTGAGGGGCTATGGGGTGCGGGAGGCGCATATAGGGATCCTAGGGGGGTCTTATGGGGCGGGGGGTGTCCTATGGGGGGCTATGGGGGTCCTATGGGATGTGGGAGATCCTATGGGGATTTGGGGGGGGATCTGTGTTGGGGATTGGATCCCCACGGATTTGAAGGGGGGGG
>NW_024966157.1:0-1577 GCF_019238085.1 Lagopus leucura
TGTTCCAAGTGTGGTAAGCTAGGACACGTAAAGAAAAACTGCCCAGAGTGGAGAGAGAGGAGAAGCTACATACTGCTTTAAATTCAGAATAGGGTGTCAGGGGTTCTGAAAAGTTGGTCCCAGCAGGAGCCCTTGGTAAATGTGAAACTGGGACCTGAAGGGGAGGAGGTTGTATTTTTAGTCGATACTGGGGCAGCTCGATCACTGCGAGCTCGTAGAGTGTCAGGACTCAAATAAACAGATAAGACTCTAAGGATAACGGGGGTAGATAACAGGACTGGGATGACAGTGCCACTTTTTGAAAAGTAGGGAATAGGACAATAACAGGGCAGTTACTGCATGTGCCTGAGGCAGGGACTAATTTGCTGGGGAGAGATCTTATGATGAAACTGGGAATGCAAATAACAACCCGCCAGGAGGGAAGGACAGTACCAATGAATGTGTTAACTGAGGCAGATGAGAAAGAGATCCTGCGGTGTGGGCAAAGGAGGAGAGGGGGCTGAAAACAGCCCCTTTAAAAATAAAGTTGCAGGAAAAATATGAGACCATAAGACAGAAGCAATATCCAGTTCCTTTTGAGGGACGTACCGAGCTTGAACCTGTGATACAAGGATTGCTGAAAGATGGGTTGTTGGAACCGTGCGTGTCGCCCTTCAATTCCCCATTCTGCCAGGAAGGAAACCTCACGGCTCCTATCGATTGGTCCAAGGCTTGAGAATAATTAATGAAATAGTACAAAAACAACATCCAGCGGTTCCAAACGCATGTGCCTTGATGAATAAAGTCACAAATGAAGATAAATTTGTTATAGAGCTAAAAGATGCCTTTTGGTTTTGTCTCCTGGATCTGAAGAGCAGAGATATATTTGCTTTTGAGTGGGAAGATCCTGAGAGGGTGAAAACAACAGTATGAGTGCATGGTTCTGCCTCAGGGGTTTGCACAATCACCAAATCTGTTTTGGAGCAAATATTAGAACGCTTTCAGGCACCAGAGGAAGCGTCACTCCTACAATCTGTAGATCATCTCTTGCTGTCAGGACCAGAAAAAGCAGAGGTTAAAAAGGCTACGAACGAACTGCTAAATTTTCTAGGGAAACAGGGACTGAGAGCCTCAAAGAATAAACTACAGTACGTGAAAAAAAGAAAAAAACGGATGAGGTTTAACAACAGCAAGTGTAGAGTCTTGCATCTGGGGAGAAATAATTGCATGCACCAGTACAGGTTGGGGATGAGCTGCTGGAGGGGAGCTCTGCGGAGAGGGACCTGGGTATCCTGGTGGACGACAGGTCGGCCATGAGCCAGCAGTGTGCCCTTATGGCCAAGAGGGCCAATGGCATCCTGGGGTGCATTAAAAAGAGCGTGGCCAGCAGGTCGAGGGAGGTGATCCTCCCCCTCTGCTCTGCCCCGCAGAGGCCTCATCTGGTTTGGACTCTCACACTTTGTCAATTGTGTCACCGAGGAATCATAAGAGTTGGAATTGTTGGGGTTGGTTTACATGGACTATTGTTTGTACTCTAAAGAACCCATCCTTTGTTCAGTGTATTACTTTTAGTTTAGCTCCTTTTAGGATTGTTTCTG
>NW_024966158.1:0-5588 GCF_019238085.1 Lagopus leucura
ACACCACCCTCTCCAAACTCGCCATCCACCAACGTTCCCACACGGGCGAACGTCCCTTTTCCTGCCCGGATTGTCCCAAATCTTTCGCCGATCCTTCCGTCTATCGCAAACATTGCCGTGCCCACGCCGGCCATCGCCCTCACCGTTGCGCCGCCTGCCCCAAAGCCTACGTGGAACGCAAAGACCTCCACAACCACCAACGCTCCCACACCGGGGAGAGGCCCTACCTGTGCTCCGAATGCGGCAAGAGCTTCGGCCGCTCGTCCTCCCTGGCTTGCCACCAGCGCATCCACGCTCACCGCAAGCCGTACGGCTGCGGCGTCTGCGGCAAAGCCTTCACCCAGCTCTCCTCCTTCCAAAGCCACCAGCGCGTGCACACCGGCGAGAGGCCGTTCTTGTGCCCGCAGTGCGGCAGGATGTTCTCGGATCCTTCCAGCTACCGCCGGCACCAGCGAGCCCACCAGGGCGTCAAGCCTTACGGCTGCACCGAATGCGGCAAAGCTTTCCGGCAGCCGGCCGATTTGGCTCTGCATCGCCGGAGCCACACCGGGGAAAGGCCTTGGAGGTGCGGGGAGTGCGGCAAGGCTTACAAGGCGTCGTGGGATCTGAAAAGGCATCGCTTGAGTCACAGCGGGGAGAGGCCGTGGCGATGCGGGGAGTGCGGGAAGGGATTCGGGGAGAGGGCGGCGTTGGGGAAGCATTGGAGGACGCATTCTGGTGAACGGCCCTATAGCTGCGGGAGGTGCGGGAAGGGGTTCGGGGGGGCGTCCGGGCTCAGGAAGCACGAGAGGACGCATGGGAAGGGGGAGGAAGGGGGCAAGATGGCGGACGACGCAGGGGGTGCTGGTGGGGGTCCTCTCAGGTGCGGAATGGGTGATGGGGGGCAACTCGGTGGTGCTGTGGTCAGCGTTGGTCAACCTGGTCCCAATATGGCCGCCAGCGTGGGTGGTGACATTGGAGGAGCCAATATGGCTGCCAGTGGCCAACCTGGACCTAATATGGCCGCCAACGTGGGTCGTGACATCGAAAGTGCTACTATGGCCGCCAGTGGCCAACCTGGACCTAATATGGCCACCAACATGGTTTGTGACATTAGAGAAGCCAATATGGCCGCCAGTGGCCAACGTCGACCTAATATGGCTGCCAACGTGGGTTGTGACATCAGAAACACCAATATGGCCGCCAGTGGCCAACCCGGACCAAATATGGCCGCCAACATTGGTCATGACATTGGAGGCCCCAACATGGCCACCAGTGGCCAACCTGGACTCAATGTGGCCGCCAGTGGCCAACCTGGACCTAATATGGCCGCCAGCATTGGTCATGACATTGGAGGCCCCAATATGGCCGCCAGCGGCCAACCTGGACCAAATATGGCCACCATTGGACAGCTTGAACACAATACAGCCACTAGTGGCCAACCTGGCCCCAATATGGCCGCCAGTGGCCAACCCAGTCCCAGTAGGGACACCGTAGGCCAACCCAACCCCAATATGGCCGCCATCAGCCCGAATATGGCGGCTATCAGTCCCAATAGGGACAGCTTTGGCCCCAATAGGGACGTTCCCAATATGGCGGCCACCAGCTCCAACATGGCGGCCACCAGTGGCCCCTTCCGCTGCCCTCTCTGCCCCAAAAGCTTTGGGATGAGGGCGGGGCTTCGCCGCCACCAGCGTCGCCACGGCCACGCCCCCTCCGCCCAGACCACGCCCACCGGAGAGGAGGCGGGGCTTCGCTTAGGCCACGCCCCTTCCGCCCCCCGATAGGGCGGCGTTGGCTCCGCCCACTGCCAGTGCAAATAAAGGGACAAAGGCTGCATGGCGGCTCCTGCGTGTCACCATCGTGTGTCATTGCGTGTCCAGCGGGGAAACACGCGTGTCATCACGTGTTATCGCATGTTATTGCATGTTGTCGCGTGCTATTGCATGTCATCATGTGTTATTGCGTGCTGTTCTGCGTCCAATGAGTCCAGTGTCCTTGCGTGTCATCACGTGTTATTGCGTGTTTTTGCCTGTCTACGTGTGTCACTGCGTGTCACCCTGTGTGCCATCGTGTGTCATCACGTGCCATTGCGTGTCACCGCATGACACTGCGTGTCACTGCATGTCATCACGGGCTCACCATCGCCTGTCACCCCATGTCGCTGCATGTCATTGCATGTCAACGCGTGTCGTTATGTGCTCTGTGTCACCATTGCATGTCATTGCGTGTCATCACATGTCCTCGCGTGTCATCACGCCCTCCATGTCACCATCGCGTGTCACTGCGGGTCATCACGTGTTACTGCTCGTCCCTGAGTGTCATCGCATGTCAACATCGCGTGTCGTCGCGTGTCGTCGCGTCCCCCGTGTCACCACTGCATGTCATCGCATGTCACCATGGGTCACCATGTCTGCTGTGTCGCTGTGTGTCACACTGACAAGGGATCTATGCGCCCATGTGTCCTACTTCCGGTCCCTGCCCCCATGCCGACGTCACTTCCGGTTTCACCCCCTCCCAAACGGAACCCCTTGAAAACGCAGAGTTTTGCGCATGCGCCGCGCCGCTCCATAGCGACCGGGCGATACTTCCGGGTTTTTAGGCCCGCCCACTAGCAACGGGGGCGGGGCGGGATCGCGGGAAGAACGCTGATTGGCTGCTGGAGGGAAGGGGGAGGGAGCGTGGCCTGAAAGCTGAGCGCTGATTGGGCGGAGAGGGGACATCCGGGAACGGAACGGGAGCGGCGGTGCAGGGCGGTGAGTGGGGTCTGTGGGGCTCTATGGGGTCTGTGGGGCTCTATGGGGTCTGCGGGTTCTATGGGGTCTGTGGGGTCCGTGGGACTCTATGGGGTCCGTGGGGCTCTATGGGGTCCGTGGAGCTCTATGGGGTCCGTGGGCTTTATGGGGTCTGTGGGGCTCTATGGGGCTTTATGGGCTCCGTGGGCTTTATGGGGTCTATGGGACTCCATGGGGTCCGTGGGCTTTATGGGCTCTATGGGGCTTTATGGGGTCCGTGGGCTTTATGGGGTCTGCGGTTCTGTTTGTCTCTATAGGGTTTTGTAAATCCCTATGGATCTCTTATGGGTCCCTATGGGAACATAAGGATCCCTGTGGGTTTCCATGGATCCTATGGGGTTCTGTGGCTCCCTATGGGGACATTAGGATCCCTATGGGGTTTTTATGGATCCCTGTGGGGTTCTGTGGGTCCTTATGGGGACATTGGGATCCCTATGGGGTTCTATGGCTCCCTATGGGGTTCTATGGGTCCTTATGGGGACATTGGGATCCCTATGGGGTTCTATGGGTCCTTACGGGGACATTGGGATCCCTATGGGGTTCTATGGGTCCTTATGGGGACATTGGGATCCCTATGGGGTTCTATGGGGTCCTTATGGGGACATTGGGATCCCTATGGGGTTCTGTGGGTCCCTATGGGGTTCTATGGGTCCTTACGGGGACATTGGGATCCCTATGGGGTTCTATGGGTCCTTATGGGGACATTGGGATCCCTATGGGGTTCTATGGGTCCTTATGGGGACATTGGGATCCCTATGGGGTTCTGTGGGTCCTTATGGGGACATTGGGATCCCTATGGGGTTCTGTGGGTCCTTATGGGGACATTGGGATCCCTATGGGGTTCTGTGGCTCCCTCTGATGACACTGGGATCCCTATGGGGTTTTTAAGGGTCCCACGGTGTCTCTTCCAGCCCCCCCTTCCCCTGGTCCCCACAGATCCCATGGCGGAGGCGGACCCCGATGGGCGCCGGGAGGTGGCGGTGGGGAGGGGTCCCCCAGGTGGGGGCGGGGGTCCCCTGGCCCTGCTGAAGGCTCGGGCGCTCGACGTCACCTTCGAGGTTGGGGACGACTACGAGGTCATCGAAACCATTGGAACTGGAGCTTATGGGGTCGTCAGCTCGGCCCGCCGCAGGGACACCGGTGAGGGGGGGAACTTACGGGGTCCCTGTGGGGTCGATGGGGTCCCTATGGGGTCGGTTGGGGTCCTTATGGGGTTGATTGAGGTCCCTATGGGGTCAGTTTGGGTCCTTATGGGGTTGGTTGGGGTCTCTGTGGGGTGAGTTTGGGTCCTTATGGGGTTGGTCGGGGTCTCTGTGGGGTTGATTGAGGTCCCTATGGGGTCGGTTGGGGTCCTTATGGGGTCGGTTGGGGTCCCTATGGGGTCGGTTTGGGTCCTTATGGGGTTGGTGGGCATCCCTAGGGGAGCAGTTGGGTCCCAGTGAGGTCAGTGGGGTCCCAATGGGGTCAGTGGGGTCCCAGTGGGGTCGGTTGGGGTCCCTATGGGGTCAGTTGGGTCCCAATGGGGTCAGTGGGTCCCAGTGGGGTCCAGTGGGGTCAGTGGGTCCCACCAGTGGGGTCAGTTGGGTCCCAATGGGGTCCGTTGGGTCCCAGTGGGGTCCAGTGGGGTCAGCAGGGTCCCAATGGGGTCCATTGGGTCCCAGTGGGGTTAGTTGGGTCTCAGTGGGTCCCAGTGGTGTCCATTGGGTCCCAATGGGGTCAGTGGGTCCCAATGGGGTCAGTGGGTCCCAGTGGGGTCCATTGGGTCCCAATGGGGTCAGTTGGGTCCCAATGGGGTCAGTGGGTCCCACCAGTGGGGTCAGTTGGGTCCCAATGGGGTCAGTGGGTCCCAGTGGGGTCCAGTGGGGTCAGTGGGTCCCACCAGTGGGGTCAGTTGGGTCCCAATGGGGTCCGTTGTGTCCCAGTGGGGTCCAGTGGGGTCAGTGGGTCCCAATGGGGTCCGTTGTGTCCCAGTGGGGTCCAGTGGGGTCAGTGGGTCCCAATGGGGGTCAGTGGGATCCCAGTGGGGTCAGCAGGTCCCAGCGTCTCCTGTGGGGTCCCTGTTGGGTGAGCGGGGTCCCAATGGGTTCAGTGGGTCCCAGTGGTGTCCATTGGGTCCCAATGGGGTCAGTTGGGTCCCAGTGGGTCCCAGTGGGTCCCAGTGGGGCCCGTTGGGTCCCAATGGGGTCAGTGGGTCCCAGTGGGGTCAGTTGGGTCCCAATGGGGTCAGTGGGTCCCAGTGGGGTCCATTGGGTTCCAGTGGTGTCCATTGGGTCCCAGTGGGGTCCGTTGGGTCCCAGTGGTGTCCATTGGGTCCCAATGGGGTCATTTGTGTCCCAATGGGGTCAGTGGGTCCCAATGGGGTCATTTGTGTCCCAATGGGGTCAGTGGGTCCCAATGGGGTCAGTGGGTCCCAATGGGGTCAGTTGTGTCCCAATGGGGTCAGTGGGTCCCAATGGTGTCCATTGGGTCCCAATGGGGTCAGTTGGGTCCCAGTGGGGTCAGTTGGGTCTCAGTGGGTCCCAGTGGGGACCATTGGGTCCCAATGGGGTCAGTTGGGTCCCAATGGGGTCCATTGGGTCCCAATGGGGTCAGTTGTGTCCCATTGGGGTCCCAGTGGGATCAGTTGGGTCCCAATGGGTTCAATGGGTCCCAATGGGGTCAGTTGGGTCCCAGTGGGTCCCAGTGGGGTCCGTTGGGTCCCAGTGGGATCAGTGGGGTCCCAATGGGTTCAATGGGTCCCATTGGCTCCTGTGGGTTCCCCCGGTGTGATGCGGGGGTCGCAGGGCAGGCGGTGGCCATCAAGAAGATCCCAAA
>NW_024966159.1:0-1210 GCF_019238085.1 Lagopus leucura
TCTCCTTCCCCCCCGCATCTGCAGGCTTCTGCTTCCTCTTCCTCTTCGCTCCTGCCTCCCGGTTCTCCACACCGCTTCTTCCATCTTCGGCAGCAGATCCTGAAACCTGAGGCAGGGCTCCATTTGAATTGCATTCCCTCCTCCCCAGCCCAATCCAGCCAACACTACTTTGAGCAGAAGGTGTAACTGCTGGTTAAATTAAGCATATGACGCCACCTCGAGGTCAGTTGTAGGCAAAAGAGGAGAGGGGCGGTCATCCTGCTGAGGTATGGATCCTCAAGTTGGTGATTGCCAGAGGTAAGCACTTAGTGGCGATGAACATTGTCAAGGTAGGATACAGAATCACTTGTTAGCCTAGGATCTCAGAGCAACCTACCTTTCCTTCCTATTATAGTTTTCACATCACATACGCTTTTCTGAGCAGTGCAACAGTACTCTAGGGCTTCCTCCTTTTAATTCTTAGTGTCTCACTCATGTTACCGCCCCATTCCAAGCAACGCATCGTGATAAAAAGATACAAACTTCCTGAAGGACATGACCCAATCGAGAAAAAATTCTTTATTAAGTCTGCTTGCTGCCGTCTCGTAGCATCTCCCACCAAGGCAGTGCGCCAGCCAGACTCCCCCCTCCACCCCGGCGCCGTCGGAGCCGCGCCCCGGCCGGACCCCCTCCAACCCCCGGCGCCGTCGGAGCCGCGCCCCGGCCGGACCCCCTCCAACCCCCGGCGCCATCGGAGCCGCGCTCCGACCGGTACCCCACAATCCCCGCAATCCCTGGCTCTGCTCTTCCCCCTCGTTGCCTCTCTTCGACTCTTCAGTCACCCGTCGTTCCCAGCCCATCCTGCCCGACGCCCGCCTCAATCTCTCCCGGCCGCCCGTCTGCTCGACCCCGCCGCTCCGCACCTCTGTCTCGGCGCTGCTTGGATTCCGCCTGCTGTCCTTCCCTCGCAGCGCTCCGCTTCTTCTCGTGCTCTGAGGTAAATACCTGTCGCTCACCTTCCCGCCCATGCGCCTTATATAGGCTTCCCTGCCGCCCGGCAGCCAATAGGAGCTCAGAACGCCTCTCTCTCTTCCCGCCGTTTTCTCTTCCCGCCGCTTTTTTTCCTCACCTCATCCTTCCCGCCCTTTCCAGCTGAAGGTGACCGAGCCGGGGTCACCTGAAGGTCACGGCCGGGGTCACCTGAAGGTCACAGGCAGCTCGCAGGCGTTGC
>NW_024966160.1:0-563 GCF_019238085.1 Lagopus leucura
GGCGACCGTCCCCAAAACGTCACGGAGCGTCCATAGGGTGTCACGGAGTGACAGGGTGTCCTAATAGGGTCACCCCATAGCCCTGGCAGCGCCCTGTTCCTAATAGGGTCGCCCCATAACCCTGGCAGCGCCCTGTTCCTAATAGGGTCACCCCATAGCCCTGGCAGCACCCCGTTCCTAATAGGGTCACCCCATAACCCTGTCAGCACCCCGTTCCTAATAGGGTCACCCCAAACCCCGATCACCCCAATCCCTGCCCCCCAGATTCCCTTTTGCTGCCCTCCTGACCCCCATTCACCCCACATCTCCACCTGCAGCATCCCTCACAGTGCCATCAGGACCCCATTAATCCCAATCTCTGCCCCCCAGATTCCCTGGCAGTGCCCTCCTGACCCCATTCACCCCACATCTCCTCCCACAGCATCCCTCACGGTGCCCTCCTGACCCCATTCACCCCAATCCCTGCCCCCCACATCCCCTGCCGCTGCCCTCCTGACCCCCATTCACCCCACATCTCCACCTGCAGCCTCCCTCACAGTGCCATCAGGACCCCATTAAACCCA
>NW_024966160.1:573-1136 GCF_019238085.1 Lagopus leucura
GGCGACCGTCCCCAAAACGTCACGGAGCGTCCATAGGGTGTCACGGAGTGACAGGGTGTCCTAATAGGGTCACCCCATAGCCCTGGCAGCGCCCTGTTCCTAATAGGGTCGCCCCATAACCCTGGCAGCGCCCTGTTCCTAATAGGGTCACCCCATAGCCCTGGCAGCACCCCGTTCCTAATAGGGTCACCCCATAACCCTGTCAGCACCCCGTTCCTAATAGGGTCACCCCAAACCCCGATCACCCCAATCCCTGCCCCCCAGATTCCCTTTTGCTGCCCTCCTGACCCCCATTCACCCCACATCTCCACCTGCAGCATCCCTCACAGTGCCATCAGGACCCCATTAATCCCAATCTCTGCCCCCCAGATTCCCTGGCAGTGCCCTCCTGACCCCATTCACCCCACATCTCCTCCCACAGCATCCCTCACGGTGCCCTCCTGACCCCATTCACCCCAATCCCTGCCCCCCACATCCCCTGCCGCTGCCCTCCTGACCCCCATTCACCCCACATCTCCACCTGCAGCCTCCCTCACAGTGCCATCAGGACCCCATTAAACCCA
>NW_024966161.1:0-4208 GCF_019238085.1 Lagopus leucura
GGGGGCCGGGGGGGGGAATGGGAGGGGATGGGGGAGGATGGGGGCCTGAAGGGGGGATAGGAGAGGGTGGGGGGATGGGGGGGGATAGGAGGAGGTGGGGGGGCAACGCAGGGGTGTTGGGAGGGGGGTGGGGGTGTAGGAAGGGATGGGGAGGATTGGGGGGGGGGATGAGGGAGTGGGGGCGAATAGGAGGGGATGGGGGGGATAGGACGGGTGGGGGGGGGGGGAATTGGGAGGGAGCACAGCGGGCATTTGGAATGCCAGGAATAAGGAATAAGGAGTAAGTTTTTCTAAGCCAGCTAGGCAGGGTGTCAGAGAGAGTGCTCTTCATGTGCCATGTGAGAAGGGTAAATACTCAGTTTGGTTCTACAGGTCTGGCTGAGTTTGTATCACATGACTAGCGTTAATAAATTTGGCTGTGTTCAATCACACAGATTAATGAACAGTGCAGTTTATTAAAATAACAGATTACAGATTCTTTTGGATTGCTGGCAATAAATGCACTGTCTGTAAAGCACATGAGGTTAACCAAGAGCATGAGTAATACAACGGGCTATAATTGTGTTAAATTGTTTAAATCATGGAATAACACTACAGAGATGTCTAAGTTTCTCAGGCTATGCTCGTACTTTACTCGTATAAAGTAAATGTGCGAACCTCACCCAAGAGGCATCTCTGTGAGGAGGAAGGAGGTTCAGCCCATCAGCTGGTCCCAGAAGTTGATGGTGTCCTCCTGACCAATTTGTGAGGGCATCTTCCCCAAAATTCCTTCTCTTTTAGGCCACTTTTATACTATTCTCTTACCTCCAGATGGAGCTTGAGTGACTCTACTCACTTTCGTGAAGTTCATTCAGAGAGCATGCTTTTGAAAGAAATGTGGAAAACTACTGGCTCAGGCAAGCTGTCAGTTCTGATGGTGTCATCAAGCCCCTGTCCCTGCAGGATGATCACAGAATTTGCCATGTGTGTATTTAAGCTCTGTTCCATCCTCCTCTGTGCTCTGCTTCTTAGGGCTGATGTACTGGACTCCCACGGTGCTGCTAACAATCTAAGTTTTGCAAGTCTTATGTTTCTTAGGGAAATGTCATGGAATGGATTATCCGCCATGTTCTGCTCTGCAGGTGCTCCACTTCCTTCAATAAGCGGCACTTTTGATAAGTCACCTGTAAATATTCCACACAATCTATCCCAAGTTTACAGTCACTCACTCACCACAATATTTAGAAGCAGTTGAGGAAGTCACATGCAGTCTTCTTATGAGGATTAGAGCTCAAGGAGCTCAAGGGCTGCTCACTATGGAATAAGATGACCGACATAGAATTTGGCAAGGCAGCAGACCCACGGAAGAGAAGTCCCACAGTTTTGGGAAGAATGAGTCCCCTGGGTGCGATCTGTGTCTGCCCAGCCATAAAGAGGCTCTGTGAGAAAGGCACTGGTGGGCAACTTGTAAAAATGACAAGCAGTGCTCTGTGGCAGTGATTAAATCTGACACCAAGCTAAGCTGTGCCCACGGGAGCACAGAAGGAGAGACCTTGCTATTATCTTTTACTTGGAACTCATCAGGCCATGCCTGCATTACAGCATCCAGTTTCAAGGCCTGCAATAGAGAAAAAGTGTAGAAAAATAGGAGTGAGGTCAATGAAACTCCCAGGACTGGAACACTTGCCCTGGAAGGAGAGGTCTTAGGAGCAGGCTTTGACCAGCACGAGGCAAGGAGACAGAAAGAGAGAAAGAGAGGACTTTCACAGTACTGTATGGTGACGAGGTGAGAGACACTGGCCATAAGTTGAAAAAGTGTAGTTTCTACGAGGTATCAAGAAAAAATGTGTTTCCCTGAGAGGACAGTGAAGGAAGGATTAGAAAAGATTACATAGTGAAGTTGTGGCACCTATCTGAATACGATTGTGCTTTCTGATGAAATGCTGATCTTCTGAGAGCTTCCTCCAGTAGAAAATAGACTGTGTAGGCAGGAATGAGCCGACACAAGTAGTACCGCCTGCTGTCTGTTCTTCAGCTTAAAGTACTGTCAGAACAAGTGACAGTCTTTAAACAGCATGTTTCAGTGCAGGCCAGTGCTAAGGAGGAAGTCACGATATTCAACTTTATCACTGTTTTCTCACCTTCATGCCCAGAGATGCAAAGATGTATGAATAGCTGGAAAACGACCTCTGGATGTCAGTCTGATTAATTGGTGAAGTTTGCTTTCACCACTGGATACCAGATGGCCTGTCAGATTAATTATCACTTCCCCAGAAGGCTATTGCTCTTCCGGTGTCTCCTCCCAGACTCCCCACAAGGTGCTTCACGCAGCATGGGGACCTCTCCAGTAAAAGTTTTGGGGATCATGGAAGTTGTTTCTGTGCATCCTCTTTCTTTTGCTTCCAAAATCATGGGATGAGAAACAAACCCAATGTTTCTGTGAGTGACACAGTTGATGACTGGAGAAGGGAGATCAGTTACTCATTAGAAGCATTCAAGCACTCTTTCACACAGTCAAAGCCAACGTTTCCTAATTAGGAGACAATAGTTGAAAGTGCTGTTGCTAGAATGTTATGGCGTACAAGAAAGATGTCAATATTTTAGCAAATAAGTTTAACTCTGACAAAATGATTTCTTCCAGTAATAACATGAATCTTGTAGAATGCTTGAAATCTTGCCTTCTATGTAAATGAAAAACTTGAAACTGAATACTTTATTTCAGGTTTTATGCCAGGCTTCTTCAACGTCATCCTGAACCCAGATGACAGCTTAATCATACATTCTGGAAATGGTCTTGATTTCAGGCTCTCAGACTGCCTTTCTGAGATAGCTTAGTGGTCACTAGAGTTTGATTTAAATTACTGCAGATAGCAGCCTAATTTGTGAAAATAATCAGGCCATGAATGAGTGATCTTCCACCCCTTTTAAGGGTCTCTCCTTGCTACTAAAGCTCAATATTTTCATTCATTTATATGCCTCAATGAAATTATGGTATTCTTTATCCCAGCTGTATTTTATATATCTATATATGTATGTGTGTGTTTATATTCCAACCTTATTTCAGTGTAATTCTATATATTTTACTTGCCCTCTTTCTTTTCTGCGTATCCATCTTTTCTTTGTTGAATTTATTTAATACTGCTTTTACCTTTGTGAAAAAAAATCTGATAGTCTTTGAAAGAAAAACCTCTTTCTTTTATTGATTGGCCTTTTGAAAACTAGAAGAACGGTGAGTAGCTGAGTGGATGCTGTTAGTGTGTCAGTATTCAAGATTATAGCCAGGCTGAATTGCTCCAAATGAGGTTGGAAGTTACAGAGATGGAAGGATCCTTTCTGTTCTGGCTTTTTCAATTGTTGAATGGTGTTTTGTCAGCAAAACAGGAATGGTTTTTGCAGAAGACGACACAGAGCAACTGAAGCTTGCTCACTGTACGAGATGGATATAAATAAAAAGTAAATGGATGTAGGAATGAATATTAGAGCTCCTACTATAATTTCAGTGAGTTCTGAACACATGGCTGGGCATTGGGAAGATGACGCTGGCACCACCTGGTTTTGTCAAAGGAGTGGAGACCTCGTGGAGAAGAATAAGAATTAGTATAAAAACTGGGCTTTGTGGTATTGAAGAGTGGCAGTAATGATTGAGAGGACTGGCCTGTTATTTCAATGGTAAAATCTAATTCTTTCATGGAAAAGGCAGCACTGATTTGGGAAAGGGATAGAAATAGCCTGTCTGCAACATTTCTAAATGCAAAATCTGTGAAGAGACACTGGGCAAAGTTGACAGTCGTGATTCATCCAAATAATATAAGCAGACGTTTGGAGAAGAGTTATTGCAAATCCTTTGAATGTTATGTGTGGGTTTCTATTTTAGATAAAATGGCTTTTAAAATTACGCAGAATATACTTCATAAAATTTATCTTATGTCAGAAAAGACATAGGGCCTCTTAACTAGCAATGTAAGAACAATGAGGACCTAAAACATTGCTTCTTAAAACTGTTTAAACACGATCAAGCAAAATTTGGTCAAATATAGAAAGCCTCTGTAATGACTGCATGCTCATTCAGCATCAGTACAGCCTTCTAGTGAGTTCTTGGACTACGGCTGGATCCGTGTTGAAGGACATAGCGATCAGTAACACCAGCCTTACCAAAAGGTGCAGGGCCCTAAAATTCCTTTGTTTCCAGCCAGAGATAACATAGCAATTAACAACCAGCATTAGCACAG
>NW_024966162.1:0-2026 GCF_019238085.1 Lagopus leucura
GGCGCTGGGAAAAAGCAGCAGAGCTGCGCCTGAGCAAACGCAGCTATTCCAGGAATGCGGCCTGGCTGGGAGGCAGAGATAAGGGGGAGAAAGGCAGGAAGCCCAGGAGAGAAAAAGGAGCTCAGCAGTGGAGCTCAGCAGAGGCAGCGCTGCCTCTGGGGCGGCTGTGCGAGCGGACGAAGGCTGACCTCTCCCTCCTCCTCCTTCGCTCGGGGGTACTTTTAAAGCACAACAACTGCACCAAGTCTGCCTTCGCAGCTCGGCCTCTCCCAGCATTTTCTCTCCCCGCCAACCGGCGCCAAGAAAAGAGAGAAACGCAGAAATGCATTTCTCTGATGCTGGGTTATCGGGCCAAAAATTCCTCGGCAGCGAATTCCACGCCGACTGCGCTCGGCTCCTCGGCTTCATGCGGTGTTATTTCATCCATCCTTGGCACGGAGCGGGATTTCATCCCAAGCTCTGGCAAAAGCCAGCTTTTCCCATCTGTGAGCGGATGACTACAAGCTGGGAACGAGAGTTTTTTGGGCAAAAGTGAAGAGCTGGAGCACGATGCTCGCCGGCCAAGGCGAGGTGCCGTCCTGCAGCATCCCCCAAACAGCAGTTTGGAACACAAGAACGCTCTGGTTGAGGTGCATTGGCGTGGCAAAGCCCCACGCTGTGAGATGAGCCTCGCAACGTGAGATGGGTTCAGCTCCTCCAGCTCGGCGCTGGGAGATTTCATCCTCCCAAAGCAAAACCACCGGGAAGAATTCGCACGTTGATGGCTGGGGAGGCAGGGAAAAGGAAAATGGGCCAAGAAACGGGATGCTCCTGGGGGTGCTCCACTTACCTACGGCTGCAAGGATGTGGGCTGAAGACCTGGCGGGTTGTAATTCGAGGGGAGGGCTACAGGGAGCCCTCTTTCAGTTTCACTAAGGGTAAAAACCATCGCAGGAAGGGAAAGGAATCAAAACTGCAGACTGTGAGGATTGGGGAAGAGATGAGAAAAGCTTTGGGCTGAGTGGAATTAAGATGTGAGCTCGAATGAGATGGGGGAGGATTGGAGAGGACAAGCGTCAGCGCCAGCGATGTAACAGAGAAGTCTTCTCTGTGATTTGGGTTGGAGATGTCAACATTGGGTTGGTGATGCCAATGCTGGGTTGAAGATCCCCAGTGTTGGGTTGGAGATGCCCAAAGTTGGGTTGAAGATCCTCAATGCTGGGCTGGCAATGGCCAGAGTTGGGCTGGAGACGCCAATGCTGGGTTGGAGATGCCAATGGTGGGTTGAAGATGCACAGTGTTGGGCTGGAGATGCCAATGTTGGGTTGGAGATGCTCAAGGTTGGGCTGGCAATGGCCAAAGTTGGGCTGGAGATGCCCAAAGTTGGGTTGAAGATCCTCAATGTTGGGCTGGCAATGGCCAAAGCTGGGCTGGAGACACCAATGCTGGGTTGGAGACGCCCAAGGTTGGGTTGGAGACACCCAAAGCTGGGTTGAAGATCCTCAATGTTGGGTTGAAGATGCCCAAAGTTGGGCTGGAGATCCTCAATGTTGGGCTGGAGATCCTCAATGTTGGGCTGGCAGTGGTCAAAGTTGGTTTGGAGACGCCAATGTTGGGTTGGAGATGCCAACGTTGGGTTGGAGACACCCAAAGCTGGGCTGAAGATCCTCAATGTTGGGTTGGAGACGCCCAAGGTTGGGTTGGAGACCCTCAATGTTGTGCTGGCAGTGGTCAAAGCTGGGAAGGAGATGACAACGTTGGGTTGGAGACACCAATGTTGGGTTGGAGATGCCAATGTTGGGTTGGAGACACCAATGTTGGGTTGGAGATGCCCAAAGTTGGGTTGGAGACGCCAATGTTGGGTTGGAGATGCCCAAAGTTGGGTTGGAGATGCCAATGTTGGGTTGGAGATGCCCAAAGTTGGGTTGGAGATGCCAATGTTGGGTTGGAGATGCCAATGTTGGGTTGGAGACGCCAATGTTGGGTTGGAGATGCCCAAAGTTGGGTTGGAGACGCCAATGTTGGGTTGGAGATGCCAATGTTGGGT
>NW_024966163.1:0-1438 GCF_019238085.1 Lagopus leucura
GGAGAGGAGAGGAGAGGAGAGGAGAGGAGAGGAGAGGAGAGGAGAGGAGAGGAGAGGAGAAAGCAGCTCCACCTTTAAAATGGGGCGAATGACCTTCTCCTTGAACTGCTTGGAGATGGTGATCTTTTCAGACACCTGCACGTCCTCTGTAAGACAGAAGGACAGAGTGAGCTGGGTGATGATGTTGGGATGGGGACACGGGGATGGAATCATGGGGTGAGCAGGACAGCAGGACAGCAGGACAGCAGGACAGCAGGACAGCCTTCCCCCCAGCAGCTCTCTGCTCAGCTCGGGCTTCACTTCCCTCCACTGACTGCAGATGGAGCCAAGGGCTGCCAGCCCCGCTCCAGCATCCCCCGGCTGGCTGAGCGGCGGGTGCTTCCATCAACACCGACCGAGGGCTCAGCAGCAGCCCTGCCTGCTGCTCCCGAGCCCGGATGGAGAGATGCTGCATCTCCTTCCCCACATCGCTCCACTCGCTGCCCTCCCAGCTGCTCTCAGTGCCACCCCCAGGCCTGGGCTCGGCACAACGCCAGGGAGATGCTGTGTTTTCTGACCCCCAGTGCATTTTCTGACCCCCACTGTTTTCTGGCTGTGCTCTCACTGCAGCTCTTTGTTTCGTACAGATCCAGAAATTAAAATCCGATGCTTTCCTCGTTTGGGAGAAAAGCATTTGGCATTTGGAAATGCGATTCTTCAAAGTTCAGCGCCAGCCAGGCTTTGTCCTTTTGCTGCTCCGATGGAAGCTTGGAGGATCTGAACTGGGGCGGCCAATTCGCAGAGCACAGAGGGTGAGGTGGGGGTAGAGAGGCTGAGAAAGCCATCGGGTGCCCCCCATGGGGGCTCAGTCCTCACTAACAGGCGAAGGAAAGCGTAGCTCGGCCCTAATCACCACTAAATTAAGCACAGGACGAATGGAACCGCTGTTTAAGAAAGCCTCCTGCAGGGACAGACAGAGCTGGGGGGCTTCAGAGAGGGGCAAACCCGAAGCAGAGGCACTGTGGGATCATCCCTGCCTCCTCCTGCAGGCCGTGCTGCTGTGCTGGGCTCAGGATGTGGGCTGGCGGTTGGACCATCCATTCATGGTCCATCCATCCATCCATGGTGGCCATTTCTGACCCCAACGACTCCGTGACCCCCAGCTGGAGGGGCCCACGAGGACCATCCCGTACCTAAGTTCTCTGCAATCCTTTTCTTGCTCATCTCCGCGGCCTCCTGCCTGAGCTGCAGGGCGTGCTGGGCGATCTCGTCGCTCGCCACGTTGGAGGTCATGATGAAGATGGCGTCCTTGCAGTCGATGGTTTTCCCTTTGCCGTCCGTCAGTCTGCCCTGCCACGACACCAAGGCAGCAACGCAGCGTGAGCGGGGAACCCCTGGGGCACAGGGCTCTGCTTTCCCCCACGATGGGCTTCCTTATGCTGCCCTGAGGGGAGGGGGG
>NW_024966164.1:0-1408 GCF_019238085.1 Lagopus leucura
ATAGATTTCCAGCCCCATAGATCCTGACCCATAGATCCCGACCCATAAATCCTGACCCATAGATTCCAGCCCCATAGATCCCAACCCATAGATCCTGCCCCATAGATTCCAGCCCCATAGATCCCGACCCATAGATTTCCAGCCCCATAGATCCCGACCCATAGATCCTGACCCATAGATTCCAGCCCCATAGATTTCCAGCCCCATAGATCCCGACCCATAGATTTCCAGCCCCATAGATCCTGACCCATAGATCCCGACCCATAGATCCCACCCCACAGATCCTGCCCCATAGATCCTGACCCACAGATCCCGACCCATAGATCCTGACCCATAGATTCCAGCCCCATAGATTTCCAGCCCCATAGATCCTGACCCATAGATCCCAACCCATAGATTCCAGCCCCATAGATCCTGCCCCATAGATTTCCAGCCCCATAGATCCCGTCCCACAGAGCCCAGACCCATAGATTCCAGCCCCATAGATCCCACCCCGTAGATCCCACACCAAAGATACTGACCCATAGATCCTGCCCCATAGATCCTGCCCCATAGATCCTGACCCATAGATTCCAGCCCCATAGATTTCCAGCCCCATAGATCCTGACCCATAGATCCTGCCCCATAGATTCCAGCCCCATAGATCCCGACCCATAGATTCCAGCCCCATAGATCCTGACCCATAGATCCCGACCCATAGATCCTGACCCATAGATCCCGACCCATAGATTCCAGCCCCATAGATTTCCAGCCCCATAGATCCCAACCCATAGATCCCAGCCCCATAGATCCTGCCCCATAGATCCTGACCCATAGATTCTGCCCCATAGATCCCGCCCCATAGATTTCCAGCCCCATAGATCCTGACCCATAGATCCCGACCCATAGATTCCAGCCCCATAGATCCCGACCCATAGATTTCCAGCCCCATAGATCCTGACCCATAGATCCCGACCCATAGAACCTGACCCATAGATTCCAGCCCCATAGATCCCGACCCATAGATCCCGACCCATAGATCCTGCCCCATAGATCCCGACCCATAGATCCCGACCCATAGATTCCAGCCCCATAGATTTCCAGCCCCATAGATCCCGCCCCATAAATCTCCAGCCCCATAGATCCTGTCCCACAGAGCCCAGACCCACAGATCCTGCCCCATAGATCCCACCCCATAGATCCTGACCCATAGATCTCCAGCCCCATAGATCCCGCCCCATAGATCTCCCACCCCACAGATCCTGCCCCATAGACCCCTCATCCACCCCATAGACCCCATAACCTCCAGCCACCCCATAGACCCCACATCCACCCCATAGACCCCACAACCCCCAGCCCCACAGACCCCATAACTCCCAGCCACCCCATAGACCCCATAAGACCCCACATCCACCCCATAGACCCCATA
>NW_024966165.1:0-241 GCF_019238085.1 Lagopus leucura
TTGGTTGAAAATGGGGAAAAAGGGTGAAAATGGGCAAAAATGGTGAAAAAGTGACAGAATTGGGGTGAAATTGTGCAAAAATGGCAGGAATTGTGCAAATGACGGCATCCATTGTGCAGAATGGTGCAAAAATGGGCAAAAATGGTGCAAAAATGGGGCGGAATTGTGCAAAAAAAGGCAGCAGTTGTGCAAATGATGGCATCTGTTGTGCAGAATGGTGCAAAAATGGGCAAAAATGGGG
>NW_024966165.1:341-931 GCF_019238085.1 Lagopus leucura
GTGCACAATGGTGCACAATGGTGCACAATGGTGCCTAATAGTGCATAATGGTGCATAATGGTGCACAATGGTGCCTAATGGTGAACAATGGTGCCTAATGGTGCACAATGGTGCACAATGGTGCACAATGGTGCCTAATAGTGCATAATGGTGCATAATGGTGCATAATGGTGCACAATGGTGAACAATGGTGCCTAATAGTGCATAATGGTGCATAATGGTGCACAATGGTGCCTAATGGTGAACAATGGTGCACAATGGTGCACAATGATGCACAATGGTGCACAGTGCTGCACAATGGTGCTTAATGGTGCACAATGGTGCTTAATGGTGCACAATGGTGAACAATGGTGCATAGTGGTGCATAATGGTGCACAATGGTTCACAGTGGTGCACAATGGTGTCTAATGGTGAACAATGGTGCACAATGGTGCATAGTGCATAATGGTGCACAATGGTGCACAGTGGTGCACAATGGTGCCTAATGGTGAACAATGGTGAACAATGGTGCATAGTGGTGCACAATGGTGAACAATGGTGCACAATGGTGCATAATGGTGCACAATGGTTCACAGTGGTGCACAATGGTG
>NW_024966165.1:1031-1442 GCF_019238085.1 Lagopus leucura
CAATGGTGCACAATGGTGCATAGTGGTGCATAATGGTGCACAATGGTTCACAGTGGTGCACAATGGTGCCTAATGGTGAACAATGGTGCACAATGGTGCATAGTGGTGAACAATGGTGCACAATGGTGCATAGTGGTGCATAATGGTGCACAATGGTGCACAGTGGTGCACAACGGTGCCTAATGGTGAACAATGGTGCACAATGGTGCCTAATGGTGAACAATGGTGAACAATGGTGCATAGTGGTGCATAATGGTGCACAATGGTTCACAGTGGTGCACAATGGTGTCTAATGGTGAACAATGGTGCACAATGGTGCATAGTGGTGCATAATGGTGCACAATGGTGCACAGTGGTGCACAACGGTGCCTAATGGTGAACAATGGTGAACAATGGTGCATAGTGGTGCAT
>NW_024966166.1:0-511 GCF_019238085.1 Lagopus leucura
GGCAGCGCAGCCCTCGGGGCCCAGCCCGGCCGCGTCCCACAGGCAGCGCAGCAGCACGGCCGCCGTCAGCCCCAACACCGGGGGGGGAAGCGCCAGCGGCACCGCGGAGCCGTCGGGCAGGAAGACACGGACCGCTGCTGGTGGGACCCCCGGGACCAGAACCCCCGGTCAGTGGGACCCCCAGGTACCGGGACCCGATTCAGTGGGACCCCAGGTATTGGGATCTGCAGTCACCGGGGTCCTTCGTTAACGGGACCCCAGGTACCGGGACCCCCGATCAACAAGACCCTCAGCTACTGGGACCTGCAGTTCGTGGGACCCCCGGATCGTGGGACCCCCAGTCAATGGGTGTGTGCTTAACGGGACCCCTGGCTACGGGGATCCTCCGTTTCTGAGACTCCGGTTATTGGGATTCCCAGGTTATTGGGAGCCTCGTTAACGGGATCCCCGGTTCTTGGGGTCCTCAGGCACCGGGACCCCCAAACAATCATTGGGACCCTCGTTAAAGAAC
>NW_024966166.1:521-1032 GCF_019238085.1 Lagopus leucura
GGCAGCGCAGCCCTCGGGGCCCAGCCCGGCCGCGTCCCACAGGCAGCGCAGCAGCACGGCCGCCGTCAGCCCCAACACCGGGGGGGGAAGCGCCAGCGGCACCGCGGAGCCGTCGGGCAGGAAGACACGGACCGCTGCTGGTGGGACCCCCGGGACCAGAACCCCCGGTCAGTGGGACCCCCAGGTACCGGGACCCGATTCAGTGGGACCCCAGGTATTGGGATCTGCAGTCACCGGGGTCCTTCGTTAACGGGACCCCAGGTACCGGGACCCCCGATCAACAAGACCCTCAGCTACTGGGACCTGCAGTTCGTGGGACCCCCGGATCGTGGGACCCCCAGTCAATGGGTGTGTGCTTAACGGGACCCCTGGCTACGGGGATCCTCCGTTTCTGAGACTCCGGTTATTGGGATTCCCAGGTTATTGGGAGCCTCGTTAACGGGATCCCCGGTTCTTGGGGTCCTCAGGCACCGGGACCCCCAAACAATCATTGGGACCCTCGTTAAAGAAC
>NW_024966167.1:0-1165 GCF_019238085.1 Lagopus leucura
AGTCCCAGTGTCCCCGTGGGTTTGGGGCACTCCCAATGTCCCCCTGGGTTTGGGGCAGTTCCAGTGTCCCCCTGGGTTTGGGGCAGTCCCAATGTCCCCTGGGTTTGGGGCAGTCCCAATGTCCACTGGGTTTGGGGCAGTCCCAATGTCCCCTGTGGATTTGGGGCAGTCCCAATGTCCCATGGGTTTTGGGCAGTAAAACTCCCCCTTGGTTTTTGGCAGTCCCAATGTCCACTGGGTTTGGGGCAGTCTCAATGTCCCCATGGGTTTGGTGCAGTCCCAATGTCGCCGTGGGTTTGGGGCAGTCCCAATGTCCCCTGGGTTTGGGGCAGTCCCAATGTCCCCATGGGTTTGGGGCAGTCCCAGTGTCCCCATGGGTTTGTGACAGTCCCATTGTCCGCTGGGTATGGGGCAGTCCCTATGTCCCCATGGGTTTGGGGCAGTTACAATGTCCCCGTTGGTTTGGAGCAGTCCCAACGTCCCCTGGGGTGGAGGCAGTCCCAATGTCCCCATGTGTTTGGGGCAGTCCCAATGCCCCTGAGTTTGGGGCAGTCACAATGTCCCCATGGTTTTGGGGCAGTGTCAATATCCCCTGGGTTTTGGGCAGTCCCAGTGTCCCCTGGGTTTTGGGCACTCCCAATGTCCCCATGGGTTTGGGGCAGTCCCATTGTCCCCATGGGTTTGGGGCAGTCCCAACGTCCCCTTGGGTTTGGGGCAGTCCCAATGTCCCCTGGGTTTGGGGCAGCCCCAATGTCCCCCTGGGTTTGGGGCAATCCCAATGTCCCCATGGGTTTGGGGCAGTCCCAATGTCCCCTGGGTTTTGGGCAGTCCCAGTGTCCCCATGGGTTTGGGGCAGTCCCAATGTCCCCTGGGATTGGGGCATTCCCAGTGTCCCCTTGGGTATAAGGCAGTTACATTGTCCGCTGGGTATGGGGCAGTCCCAATGTCCCCTGGGTTTGGGGCAGTTACAATGTCCCCGTGGGTTTGGGGCAGTCCCAGTGTCCCCATGGGTTTGGGGCAGTCCCAATGTCCCCTGGGATTGGGGCAGTCTTAATGTCCCCATGCGTTTGGGGCAGTCTTAATGTCCCCTGGGTTTTGGGGCAGTTCCAATGTCCCCATGGGTTTGGGGCAGTCCCAATGTCCCCTGGGTTTTGGGGCAGTTCCA
>NW_024966168.1:0-3339 GCF_019238085.1 Lagopus leucura
CAAGGGAAAGCATGGGGAGCTGGCAGGGTCCCGCAGGAGCGAGGCGGGCTGCAGTTTGGGAGCGACTTATCTGTGGTGTGGGTGAGCACAGGAGCGTCTGGCCGTCCTGCTGTGTCCCTGTCCCCGTGTGTGGCTGTGAGGCAGAGGAGGAGCGGCCCCATCCATCGCCATGGGCTGCTCCTGCCCGCCACAGCCCTGGCTCCCTCGGTCCTCGGCGGCGCTCTGGGGCTGGCGCTGCCCTTGTGCTCAGCATTCCGGGCTGCTGTGACAGCAAGCTGGCTCTGGAACACAGCCCCCCCAGCGTTGTGCTCTTGTGACATGCATGGCTGTGCCGGCTGCAGGGGGCTTCCTGGAGCTGCTGGCTGCCCCTGGCAACGTGGCCGTGCCATAGCAGGGCTGGTGCTGCCTGGCGTGGGGCTGCTGCCTTGCGCCGTCCGTCTAATAAATGATGCGTTGTTCATCGCTGAGTGTCTGATGGTGCTTTGGCCATGGCAGCATGAGCGTCAGTGCGCGGTGTGTGAGAAGAGGAAGGCCATCTTTGGCATCCAGCTTTGCCATGGAATCGGGGGGCTTGGATTGCAAGCAGCCAGGGAGGGGATCCTCAGTGCATCCCGCTTTGACGGAAGCCTCAACGCCAGCCGGCAATGTGCGCTGGCAGTCCAGAAGGCCAACAGTATCCTGGGCTGCATGGAGAGAAGTGTGAGCAGCAGGGCAGGGAGGTGATTCTGCCCTCTGCTCTGCTCTCGTGAGACCCCACCTGGAGCACTGCGTCCGGTTCTGGGGCCCTGAACATCAGAAGGAGACGGAGCTGTTGGAGAGGGTCCAGAGGAGGGCAGTGAGGATGATCGGAGGGCTGGAGCACCTCCACTGTGGGGACAGGCTGAGAGAGCTGGGAGTCTGCAGAGTGGAGAGAGAAGGCTCCAAGGAGACCTGATAGCAGGCTGCCGGGACCTGGGGGGGGCCTACAGGAAAGCTGGGGAGGGACTTTTGATATGTCCAGATATTGGCAGAACAAAGGGAAATGGTTTTAAAGTGGGAGAGGGTAGGTTTAGAGTAGGGATTAGGAGGAAATGCTTTCCTGTGAGGGTGGTGAGACAGTGGGCCAGGTTGCCCAGCCAGGCTGTGGATGCCCCGTCCCTGGAAGCACTGAAGGCCAGGCTGGATGGGGCTGTGAGCAACGTGGGCTATGGGAGGTGTCCCTGCCTGCAGCAGGGGGTTGGGAGTGGGTGAGCTTCAAGGTCCCTTCCAACCCAAACCATTCTGTGATTCCATGATATACAGCTGCATAAATAGGAGGAGATGGAGAAAATAAGGAACCCTCCCCAAAGTTAGCAGCATGGATGCCACGATATGGAAGAAGCACCGTGGGTGTAAGGAATGAGAAAGTTTATTCAGAAGGTTGTTCAATTAGTCTTTGTGTGCCAGCTTCTCGGTGGTCGCCTGTGGTGGAGGCAGGAAGGCTGACAGTCTTGGTGGCTCCTAAACTTCCATGGCGGCCTCAGCAGCGCTCGGTTACGATGCTTCCTTCTCTTCTGGCTGTGGTGTCTGTGGGATTTTGGAGTTGGGCCCATCCATCCCTTTCAGCCTCTTGTTCCGTCCTCATCTTCAGAGTTCTGTTTCACACAATCCATGTGGTTCCTGGAGGCGCTGATGTGTGCAGCACTGCAGGTCCTGACTGGGCTGTCGATCTGCAAGTGAGAAGGGGAGGAAGGATGAAAGGAGCAGCCTCCTGCCCTGCTGCCCTGTGCTGCCCTCCCCTGCACAGCCCTGCTCACCGGGTTGCTGCTCTGAAAATGGTTTCCGTGGCCATTTGGGTCACACAACATTTGGTTGACACAGGCACTGCAGTCTGCAGGTCCGGTGCCAGCACCTGGAGTGGGGTCAGGACTCAGCAAAGCAGCACCAAATGTTGGGGTGAGGGCGGGGGCATTTTTGGAAGGTTCCCTGATCCTGTAGGAGCACGGCGGGCTCCAGTTTGGAGCTGACTTATCTTTTTTGTAGGGCACCAGTTTGGAGGGCTGCGCTGCAGCACTTTGGGCCCATCCCTCCATCCTCCCATCCATCCTCCCATCCATCCATCCATCCATCCATCCATCCATCCATCCATCCCTCCATCCATCCATCCATCCATCCCTCCATCCATCCATCCATCCATCCATCCATCCATCCATCCATCCATCCATCCATCCATCTGTTTTGCCCCTGCTGGGTGGGAGCAAGACTCCGACAGGGCTGTAATCCCATTTAGAAACCCCCTTTAGCAAATGTGATCAATGCAGCTTAGTGGAAAGGTGCCATTGTGCCCCGGAGGCGTTTTCTGCCACTGAGCTCAGCCCTTGCAGGGATTCTTCCATGGGGTTGTGAGAAGCGTCGATCCCTTCAAGGCCTGTGCTTCCTGAAGGATGCTCTCTCTCAGCTCCAAGCCCTGCTGTGTGCAGGTCGCCAACCAGCAGCCCAGGCTGCCCACAGCCACATCCAGCCTGGCCTTGAATGCCTGCAGGGATGGATGGGGCATCCACAGCCTCCTTGGGCAACCTGTGCCACTGCCTCACCACCCTCTGCCTCCAAAACTTCCTCCTCACATCCAACCCAAACCTCCCCTGTCTCACTTTCAAGCCATTCCCCTTGTCCTGTCACCACCCACCCTCACACACAGCCGTTCCCCCTCCCATTTATCTGCTTCTTTCAAGTACTGGAAGGCCACAGTGAGGTTTCCCTGGGTCTCGTTCAGCTTACGATACACTTTGTCTTATAAAGGCCTGTCAGTGAATGTTTAAGAATAAAAATGGGGAGAAATCTAGAAGGTGGTCACAAACGAGAAGAGAATGGAATTAGGATACATCAATAAAAGGAGATGAGCATGATAAGGAAAGCCCCAAAAGGTTCCCGAGAAAGATGTCACGAGATGGAAGCAGTAGACGAGCTTAAGGAGACAAGCAGTCTGTTCTGAAGGTTATTTTAATTGTTTAGGTGCTGTGATCAGCTTCAAAGACGAGGTGAGCACAGAGCAGCTGCCTTTGTCCTCAAGAGCATCCCTGTGTGTGTGGGTCCGTGCTGGGGTCCGTAGCTGGGATGTGCTGGGAAGCTGCCACTGTCCCTGCAGGGTGGATCCTCAGGCTGCTTGCAGGAGCGCAGAGCAGTGCAGAACAGGGCAGGTGCTTTCTTCATGCTTTGGTTGGTGCCTTGGCCAGGTGCAGACACGGGTTGTAGGGCAGAGGCTGCGGTGCTTTGGTTGTGTGTGTGTGCAGAAGTCTTTCTGCAAGGCAGAGGGGAAGGCAGAAAGGAGCAGCCTCCTGCCCTGCTGCCCTGTGCTGCTCCCCCTGCACAGCCCTGCTGACC
>NW_024966169.1:0-881 GCF_019238085.1 Lagopus leucura
CCAATGCTCCTCTATGGCTCCCCATGGGTCCCTATGGGTCCCAATGCTCCTCTATGGCTCCCTATGGGTCCAATGCTTCTCTATGGGTCCCAATGGGTCCCTATGGGCCCAATGCTGCTCTATGGGTCCCAATGGGTCCCAATGGGTCCCTATGGGTCTCTATGTGTCCCTATGGGCCCAATGCTCCTCTATGGCTCCCCATGGGTCCCTATGGGTCCAATGATCCTCTATGGGTCCCTATGGGTCCCAATGCTCCTCTATGGCTCTCTATGGGTCCAATGCTCCTCTATGGCTCCCCATGGGTCCCTATGGGTCCCAATGCTCCTCTATGGCTCCCTATGGGTCCAATGCTTCTCTATGGGTCCCAATGGGTCCCTATGGGCCCAATGCTGCTCTATGGGTCCCAATGGGTCCCAATGGGTCCCTATGGGTCTCTATGTGTCCCTATGGGCCCAATGCTTCTCTATGGGTCCCAATGGGTCCCTATGGGCCCAATGCTGCTCTATGGCTCCCCATGGGTCCCTATGGGTCGCAATGCTCCTCTATGGGTCCCTATGGGTCCAATGCTCCTCTATGGCTCCCCATGGGTCCCTATGGGTCCCAATGCTCCTCTATGGCTCCCTATGGGTCCAATGCTTCTCTATGGGTCCCAATGGGTCCCTATGGGCCCAATGCTGCTCTATGGGTCCCAATGGGTCCCAATGGGTCCCTATGGGTCTCTATGTGTCCCTATGGGCCCAATGCTCCTCTATGGCTCCCCATGGGTCCCTATGGGTCCAATGCTCCTCTATGGGTCCCTATGGGTCCCTATGGGTCCCAATGCTCCTCTATGGCTCCCTATGGGTCCAATGCTCCTCTATGGCTCCCCATGGGTCCCTATG
>NW_024966169.1:981-1623 GCF_019238085.1 Lagopus leucura
CCAATGCTCCTCTATGGCTCCCCATGGGTCCCTATGGGTCCAATGATCCTCTATGGGTCCCTATGGGTCCCTATGGGTCCCAATGCTCCTCTATGGCTCCCTATGGGTCCAATGCTTCTCTATGGGTTCCAATGGGTCCCAATGGGCCCAATGCTGCTCTATGGGTCCCCATGGGTCCCTATGGGTCCAATGATCCTCTATGGGTCCCTATGGGTCCAATGCTCCTCTATGGCTTCCCATGGGTCCCAATGGGCCCAATGCTGCTCTATGGCTCCCCATGGGTCCCTATGGGTCCCAATGCTCCTCTATGGCTCCCTATGGGTCCGGGTACCGGTGAGGTCATCATTGCGCGCCGTCCAGGGCTCGGCGCCGTCGAAGTGCGTGTCTCCCCCGATGTGGGGCCCAGGGAAATAAGCGTGGGCCAGGAAGCCGCCCTCGCCGTCGAAGGGGGAGCTGTCGCCGTGGAAACCCTCGGCGAAGAACAGCACGATGTCGGCCGGCGGCGCCGAGGATGGCGGCACCTCGCGGAAGCGCAGCGGCGTCACCGAGGCCCAGACGGAGAAAGCGCGGCGGATGGAGCGGCGAGTGGCCGCCTCACCGACCTTGGGAGTGTGGTTCTGGATGCTGGGGGCGGGGGGGGGA
>NW_024966170.1:0-1203 GCF_019238085.1 Lagopus leucura
GCATAGATTGAGGAGGTGAATGTCCATGCCTACTTTTGTGACACTGGCCAGTCAACCAAATGAAGGAAAAGAAAGGTGATTCTCATCACAGCAGCACTGCGTTCCCACTCCCTTTGGAATGAGTTTGCACAGGGAGAGGACTGGAGCAAGGGGTTTTCCTTCAGTTTTTCAAATCAAGTCTCAGCCTGCTCCACAACAACCTAACTATTTAGTGGCTTCACCTCAAAATTACCAAGGAGAAGAATAGGTCAAATGCTCTTTATCAAAGCAAATGTATTATTTGGACTACATACAAATGTCTTGAGCTCCTTGTGATATCTTCTTAACTTCTTAACAACGTCATGAGGCTGCAAGCACTTTGTTCAAGGATATTTCCTATCTCTTATTCCTGGCAAAGACATAGATCTGTGTCAGAAACCTGACCCACTGTTGCTTGCAGCTTTGATGGAGGTACCGAATATTCAATACTACGTGCTAAATAATTCTTGGGAGCAAGAAATGTTTAAAAGAGCTTAATTTTATTCCAGTTTCAACACAGCAAAGAGTGGAACAGGGAAGAAATGTAATTTGACTGACTGTTTGGACTGTCTCAGCAGTCAGAGTGCGTATTTCTGACAGACTGCTGCAATGGTGTCATTAGTACTTCAGCAATCATAAACAAAGAGTTTTGTTTACCAGCAAAGCCTTACATCAAGCACAGTTCACTGTAAAGGGAAAAGCACATGCAGCTCAGCTTTATTAAAACACAAAATTGGCAATCAGGTTTGTGAAGCTAAATGCCAGTGCTTTCTAAATAAATAAAGCATTTCTTCTTCTTCTTTTTTTTTTTTTTTTTTTTTTTTTTCGTTAATAAATACACTGAAGATTTCCCAGAATAAAAGAACTAAGACAAAATCCAGCCTTTGCAAAACATTTCACCGTACACTGTGATCCTTCTCTGCCCACCAAAAGGGCAGTGGGAGCCCTAAGAGCTCTGTGTTTGTAACAAATTGTCTCTAGCGAGGGTACCAACAGATGGGTTTCGGACAGCCAGCCAGGAAAGGCTGTTCTAACAAGACTCACAGCTGTCAGAGCCTCACTTAAAAGCACTGCAGAAATCTAGAGGCTGGATAAAGTTCTAAGCCATTCTAATGCACCCCTTCATTTGGTTGACTGACCAGTGTCACAAAAGTAGGCATGGACATTCACCTCCTCAATCTATGC
>NW_024966171.1:0-3257 GCF_019238085.1 Lagopus leucura
GGGTTCTAAAGGTCCTGGAAGGGCCATAGGGGTTCTGGGGGGGGTCACATAAGTTCTAAAGGTCCTGGAAGATTCATATGGGTTCTAAAGGGCTTGGAAGGGCCATATAAGTTCCAAAGGTCCTGGAAGGGCCATAGAGGCTCTAAAGGTCCTGGAAGGACCATAGGGGTTCTACAGGTCCTGGAAGGTTCATAGGGGTTCTAAAGGTCCTGGAAGGTTGATATGGGTTCTACAGGTCCTGGCAGGGCCATAGAAAGGTCTCTGGCTCCCCCACCCACCCTGGGGGCCGTGGGCGATGGTCCTGTTCTCCTCCTGGGGGTCTCCAGGCGCGGCGCCGCCCCCAGGGCCGGGTGGGGGGCGATGCTCCAGGATGCGGCAGCGGTACCAGCAGCGACGGCCGGCATCGCGAGTGGACCAGTACAGCCGGCGGCACCTGCGGGCCGGAACCACCAGTACGGACCAGTACGGACCAGTACGGACCAGTAGGGACCAGTAGGGACCAGGACGGACCAGTACGGACCAGTACGGACAAGTATGGACCAGTACGGACCAGTACGGACCAGTACGGACCAGTACGGACCAGTAGGGACCAGTACGGACAAGTATGGACCAGTACGGACCAGTACGGACCAGTACGGACCAGGACGGACCAGTACGGACCAGTAGGGACCAGGACGGACCAGTAGGGACCAGTACGGACCAGTACGGACCAGTACGGACCAGTACGGACAAGTATGGACCAGTACGGACCAGTACGGACCAGTACGGACCAGGACGGACCAGTAGGGACCAGTACGGACAAGTATGGACCAGTACGGACCAGTACGGACCAGTACGGACCAGTAGGGACCAGTACAGACCAGTACGGACCAGTACGGACCAGTACGGACCAGTACAGACCAGTACGGACCAGTACGGACCAGTACGGACCAGTACAGACCAGTAGGGACCAGTAGGGACCAGTAGGGACCAGTACAAACCAGTACAGACCAGTACGGACCAGTACGGACCAGGACGGACCAGTACGGACCAGTACGGACCAGTACGGACCAGTACGGACCAGGACGGACCAGTACGGACCAGTACGGACCAGTATGGACCAGTACGGACAAGTATGGACCAGTACGGACCAGTACGGACCAGTACGGACCAGTACAGACCAGTACGGACCAGTACGGACCAGTACGGACCAGTATGGACCAGTACGGACAAGTATGGACCAGTACGGACCGGTACGGACTGGTACGGACCAGTAGGGACCGGTATGGACCAGTACGGACCAGTACGGACCAGTATGGACCGGTACGGAACAGTACAGACCAGTAGGGACCAGTACGGACCGGTACGGACCAGTACGGACCAGTAGGGACCAGTACGGAACAGTAGGGACCAGTACGGACCAGTAGGGACCAGTACGGAACAGTACGGACAAGTATGGACCGGTACGGACCAGTACGGAGCAGTACAGACCAGTATGGACCAGTAGGGACCAGTAAGGACAGGTACGGACCAGTACGGACCAGTACGGACCAGTACGGACCAGTACGGACCAGTATGGACCAGCAGGGACCAGTACGGACCAGTAGGGACCAGGACGGACCGGTACGGACCAGTACGGACCGGTACGGACCGGTACGGACCAGTACGGACCAGTACGGACCAGTACGGACCGGTACGGACCGGTACGGACCAGTACGGACCAGTACGGACCAGTACGGACCGGTACGGACCGGTACGGACCAGTACGGACCAGTACAGACCAGTACGGACTAGTACGGACCAGTACGGACCAGTAGGGACCAGTACAGACCAGTAGGGACCAGTACGGACCAGTATGGACCAGTACGGAACAGTACAGACCAGTACGGACCAGTACGGACCAGTACGGACCAGTAGGGACCAGTACGGAACAGTACAGACCAGTATGGACCAGTACGGACCAGTATGGACCAGTACGGAACAGTACAGACCAGTACGGACCAGGACGGACCAGTACGGACCAGTATGGACCAGTACGGAACAGTACAGACCAGTACAGACCAGTACAGACCAATACAGACCAGCAAGGACCAGTATAGACCAGTACGGAACAGTACAGACCAGTAGGGACCAGTACGGACCAGTACGGACCAGTACGGACCAGTACAGACCAGTACGGACCAGTACAGACCAGTATGGACCAGTATGGACCAGTATAGACCAGTACAGACCAGTACAGACCAGTATGGACCAGTATAGACCAGTACGGACCAGTACAGACCAGTATGGACCAGTACGGACCAGTATGGACCAGTACAGACCAGTACGGACCAGTATGGACCAGTACGGACCAGTACGGACCAGTATGGACCAGTATGGACCAGTACGGACCAGTACGGACCAGTACAGACCAGTACGGACCAGTATGGACCAGTACAGACCAGTACGAACCAGTACGGACCAGTATGGACCAGTATGGACCAGTATGGGCCGGTATGGACCAGTACGGAACAGTACAGACCAGTATAGACCAGTACAGACCAGTACGGAACAGTACGGACCAGTATGGACCAGTACGGACCAGTATGGACCAGTATGGACCAGTACAGACCAGTACAGACCAGTACAGACCAGTACGGACCAGTTGGGACCAGTATGGACCAGTACAGACCAGTACAGACCAGTACGGACCAGTATAGACCAGTACAGACCAGTACAGACCAGTACAGACCAGTACGGACCAGTACGGACCAGTATGGACCAGTGCGGACCAGTATGGACCAGTATGGACCAGTACCGACCAGTCCATCCCAGTACGGACCCCCAGTCCCCCCCAGTCCCTCCCAGTGCCCCCAGTTTGGCTCCAGTCCCCAGTGCTCACTGGTAGCCCACAGGGTACAGCCTCCCGTCGCACTCCGACAGCTCCGTCAGCGCCCCCAGGCTGTCGATGCGGATGGAGCCTGCGGGGGGAGCGGGGGGTGGGCTGCCCCATAGCGACCCATAGAGACCCACAGGGACCCATAGGGACCCATAGAGACCCATAGCGACCCATAGAGACCCACAGGGACCATAGAGACCCATAGCGACCCATAGAGACCCACAGCGACCCGTAGCGACCCATAGCGACCCATAGAGACCCATAGAGACCCATAGTGACCCATAGAGACCCATAGAGACCCATAGCGACCCATAGAGACCCATAGAGACCCATAGAGACCCATAGAGACCCAAAGGGACCCATAGAGACCCATAGAGACCCATAGAGACCCATAGAGACC
>NW_024966172.1:0-1510 GCF_019238085.1 Lagopus leucura
GCAGTCCCATTGTCCCCTTGGGTTTATGGCAGTCCCAATGTCCCCATGGGTTTGGGGCAGTCCCATTGTCCCCTTGGGTTTCGGGCAGTCTTAATGTCCCCATGGGTTTGGGGCAGTCCCAATGTCCCATGGGTTTAGGGCAGTCCCAGTGTCCCCATATTTTTGGGGCAGTCCCACTGTCCCCATGGGTTCGGGGCAGTCCCAATGTCCCCTGGGTTTGGGGCACTCCCAATGTTCCCATGGTTTGGGGCAGTCCCAGTGTCCCCATATTTTGGGGGCAGTCCCACTGTCCCATGGGTTTGGGCAGTCCCAGTGTCCCCTGCATTTGGGGCAGTCGCAATGTCCCCTGGGTTTGGGGTAGTCCCAATTTTCCCCTGGGTTTGGGGCAGTCCCGGTGTCCCCATGGGTTTGGGGCAGTCTCAATGTCCCCTGGGTTTGTGGCAGCCTCAATTTCCCCCTGGTTTTAGGGCAGTCCCAATGTCTCCCTGGGTTTGGGGCAGTTCCAGTGTCCCCATGGGTTTTGGGGCAGTCCCAATGTCGCCTGGGTTTGGGGCAGTCCCAGTGTCCCCCTGGGTTTGGGGCAGTCCCAATGTCCCCTATGTTTGGGGCAGTCCCAATGTCCCCATGGGTTTGGAGCAGTCCCAATGTCCCCTGGGTTTGGGGCATTCTCATTGTCCCCTGGGTTTGTGGCAGCCCCAATTTCCCCATGGTTTTGGGGCAGTCCCAGTGTCTCCCTGGGTTAGGGGCAGTTCCAGTGTCCCCATGGGTTTGGGGCAGTCCCAATGTCCCCTATGTTTGGGGCAGTCCCAGTGTCCCCATGGGTTTTGGGCAGTCCCAATGTCCCCTGGGTTTTGGGCAGTCCCAATGTCCCCATGGGTTTGGGCAGTCCCAATGTCCCCTGTGTTTGGGCCGTCCCAGTGTCCCCATGGGTTTGGGGCAGTCCCAATGTCCCCTGGTTTTGGGGCAGTCCCAGTGTCCCCATGGGTTTGGGGCAGTCCCAATTTCCCCCTGTGTTTGGGGCAGTCCCAATGTCTCCCTGGGTTTGGGGCAGTTCCAGTGTCCCCATGGGTTTGGGGCAGTCACAATGTCTCCCTGGGTTTGGGGCAGTCACAATGTCTCCCTGGGTTTGGGGCAGTTCCACTGTCCCCATGGGTTTGGGGCAGTCCCAATGTCCCCTGGGTTTGGGGCAGTCCCAATGTCCCCGTGGGTTTGGGGCAGTCCCAATTTCCCCTGGGTTTGGGGCAGTTCCAATGTCTCCGTGGATTTGGGGCAGTCCCAACGTCCCTGTGGGTTTGGGGCAGTCCCAATGTCCCCATGGGTTTGGGGCAGTCCCAATGTCCCACGGGTTTCGGGCAGTCCCAATGTCCCCTGGGTTTGGGGCTGTCCCAGTGTCCCCTTGGGTTTATGGCAGTCCCAATGTCCCCATGGGTTTATGGCTGTCCCAATGTCTACCTGGGTTTGGGGCAGTCCCATTGTCCCCTTGGGTTTATGGCAGTCCCAATGTCCCCAT
>NW_024966173.1:0-17430 GCF_019238085.1 Lagopus leucura
GGACCCCTCCCGCTCTGTCCTTTCAGTCTGCTGCCAGCGATCCGGACAGTGCCTGAAGCCCAAGAGCAGCCGGTGACCTGCCAGCTGCAGGGGGAGGCAGGGACATCAAGCCAATAAGACCTGCGCCGAGCACTGGGAACCAAACGTGTCAGCTTCCTCGATGAGCAACAGGGGGCTGAAAAAGACCAGCATGAGGGTGCGGCGCGATTACTGCAGGCAGCCAAGGCCTCACCCCATCACATGTCCTTGAGGCCAAGACCGCCTTCCAGAAGAGCTTCCCAAGCTTCCTCAAGGGCTGAGTCTGCGCAGCCTCAAGGCAGACCATCCAGGCTCCCTCTGGCATGCGACTCCGTGAAACACTTCAGGAAGAGGGCAAGGAAGATCATGCGAGTGCAGAAAGCACTCAAGCAGATGGCACCACCACCACTGCGTGGTGAGTCCAGCCTGCCTGAGGAGTCTACCGTCAAGCGACCTGGATCGCTGCCACCCATCAAAGAAGAAATGGGGTCTCCCGAGGGTCAGCCTCCGAGGACCAAAACCCCACCCCGCAGGAAGGACACACCCTACCCACACTGGTTCAGGCGTGGGGTGCACACGACAGACAGACTGGAGGCTGCAAGACAGAGGCATGAATCCCATCCGCATCACCGCTCATAGTAAACCAGGCTGCCCAGGGCCCCATCCAACCTGGCCTTGAACACCTCCAGGGACGGGGCATCCACAGCCTCTCTGGGCATCCGGTTCCACCATCTCACCACTCTCTCTGTAAACAACAGTCCAACCTGACATCCCATCTTCAACTCAACACCACTTCCTCTTGGCCTGACCTTAGCTACACCATCAAAGAGTTGACTCCCCTCCTGTTTGGAGGCTCCCTTCATGGACTGGAAGGCTGCAATGAGGTCACCGCGCAGCTTTCCCTTCTCCAGGCCAAACAAGGAGATCTAGAGGGAAATGTAGAGGGGCAAAACCATCAATAAAGCCTCCTCCTTTAAACATCTCCAGAATGCCTGTGACGGTGTCACTGCGTCTTTTTATGCCGGCTCTTTTTATGCCGCTGGAGGGAGAAAGAATTGTGAGAGGGCATCAGAGCGTCGCACGATGCTTTACTTGGTGCCAAAGGAAATCCAGCGCCTCTCTGCACTTATCTGGATCACAAGCTTATCGGCTCTTGACCTGCCACAGTTCCCCTGCTCATGCCAGCCAGCTTTTGGCCTGGCGGAGCCCCCCAGCAGGCCAGGAGACTTCTGGCCTGGCAGGACCTCAAGGGCCATCCGGCTTGAAACCTCACAGGGCCCTCCTGGCCAGCCGGATGGCCATCATTTGGCCTGGCAGCGCCCACTGGGCCAGCTGGCCAGCCTTTGGCCCGGCAGGGCCCTCCCAAGCTGCTGGCTAGCTGTTGGCCATGCTGGGACCCTGGCTTTTGGCCTAGTATGACCTCCCGGCCAGCTGGGAGACTTCTGCATGGCAGGGCTACCCGTGACAGTCAGCCTGACATCTTTTGACCCAGCAGGGCCCCCCTGTCCGGCCAGCTGGTTTTTTGCAAGCAGGGACCCACACACCAGCCGGCCTGCTGCCTTCTGGCTTGGCGGGGTCCCCCCGGCTGGCTGGGAATCTTCTGGCCTGGCAAAGCTAGACGGGTCAGTTGGCAGGACAGCTTTTGGCCAGGCACAGCTCCCCACTTTGGCTGACCAGCCAGACATTGGCCTGGCAGGGCACCCCCGGCCAGCCGGGATACTGCTGCCCAGGCAGGATCACCCAGGCCAGCTGGCAACCCAACTATGAACCCTGCAGGGTGCCCTGCCCAGCCAGCAGGCTTTAACCCAGCATTCCCTCCCCTCCCCCCACTCTTTTTCCCCCCCCTACAGCCCCTCAAGCCCCATTCAGCCTTCAGGCCCTGTGCCCTCCCTCCCCCTCATTCCAGGGTATTTTACTGCCTTCCCCTCACCCCCTCCACGGGTGGCCCACAACCCCCTGAGTCCCTCAGTCTGACCCCGGGGTTACCCTCCCCCTCATCCCCCACCTCCAACTCCCCCATTCTCAGTGATGGAGTCCTCTTCCACCCATCCCCTCATTTCCTCCGTCAGTGCCTGCCCCTAGTGCCCATTCTGATTCCCAGGGTCCCCTGTCTGACACCCTCCCCCCTGTTCCTTCCTCGGTCCCCCACCCCCATCCCTTGTGTCCCCTTTCCTGCCCCCCTACAAGTCTTCCCATTTTGTCCCCTACACTCATCTCCCCCCCAGTCCCCTCTGACACCCAGAATTCCCCATCCCCCCAAGTACCCCTGCTCCAATTCCCCCATTCTGATCTGTAGAATCTCCTACCATCCCCCACTCCTCTCAGTTTGCCCCCAGTGTCCCGTCTTCCCTTACTTCTCCCCCTCCTGACTCCCTTTTCTGACCCCTAGAGTCCCTTGTACCCCCCATGCCCTCCTTTTACGTCTGGCTCAAGTTACTGCTGAGCCTTTTTGATTTCTCGGTGACACAATTGACAAAGTGTGAGAGTCCAAACCACTGATGGGAGAGCTGTGATCATGTTACAGCAGATGGTGAGAGGGGTGGCCAGACCCCCAGACTCACATGAGCACCCCCTGGACACCCAAAGACCCCTCTAGGACATCCACAGACCCTTCTGGATGACTCCAGGACCACTCAGACCCACATGAGGACTCCCTGGATCCTACCAGACCCTACTGGGACATCCCCACATCAGCCTGGGGCCTCCTCAGAGCTCCTGGGCCCACAGTGGGAACTTCCAGATCCTTCCAGGGTGCCACGGGACCAACTTGGGGGCTCCCGGGACACCCCAAGACCCCTCTGGGACATCTCCAGACTCTTCTGCATGAGTCCAGAACCCCCTGGCTGCCACTGAATGTCTGTACGATGTCTCATGCAGATCCTTCTGCATGATTCTAAGGGGGGATGAGGGGAGTTGTGGGGGGAGAAAGGGTTCAGTAGGGCTTCTGTGGGCTGGAAAGGGGGTTGTGTGGAATCTACGGGGGAAGGTGTGAGTGGGACTTCTGTGGGGTGGAAAGTAAGTCTGGTGATGGCGGGAGGGGTGGAAGGGGAAAATGGGGAGTTGTGAAGAGCTTCTGTGGGGTGTAAAGGGGGTCTGGGGGCAGAGAGTGGGGGGGGCTGTAGGGGGGGAGGAGAAAAGGAGAGTGAGGCTTCCATGAGTGGAAAAGGGGTCTGGGGGATGGAGGGAGGGGGGGGGGGAGGGCTGGTATGGGACATAAAGGGGGTCCAAGTGGGGAATACTGGGGATCAAAATGGGGGAGCGGACTCCAGAAGTCGGGAATCCAGTTACTGCAGCTGGATTCTGTCACTCCAGAAGAGCCACTAGCAGAGCAGAGGAAGATGGCTGCAGCAGGTCACGCACCTGGCCCAACATTCCGGCAGCTAGACTGGCCAGTAATGAACACCCGGCAACCCCTCTGCGCTTCAGAGTGAAAACAAAAGCAGGCAGCAGGGCGCATCTAAAGCATCAACTTCTCCTTACTGAAATGTCTCTGCAGCAGTTAATTCCTCTTCGTATCTGAAGAAGAGCAGAAAGAGAGACATGTAAATTAGATATACTAATTCCATGTTCTCACAGAACCAGTTCGATGTCTAGACATACACAGTGCAGGAGCCCAACCACTAACATAGAGCTCATTTAGCAAGCTTAACTGAGGAGGCTGACAACACATGTCCAAATTTCATGTAAGACTGATGCTCAAAACTGTTAGATCTAGAAAAACAAATGCTTTCAAAGACTTGACTCAAATAGCAATAGAGATTGGCATTATCAATCTTTCTGTATACTGACTGCAAACAGTAAACACAATCTAGAGCATACAATGGCTTTCAACTAAATCCCTTTCTTTCAACTGAATATTTATGAAACAGAAAAAGATCGCCAAGGAATTACATTGATGTTTCTCCTGCTTCTTTGTATCTGCTAAATAATGATTGCCAATGTACTGCCAACAAATCTTTCACCCTTCAATCCCTGTGTCTAACATGCTATTAAAATGGGTTACATAAGGTCTGTGAAATGAAAAAAATACGCTGCCGAAACCACGAAAGGAAAAGCACTCCTGTTGGAAAAGCACGTTTCCCATTGATACGGAATATCTGGCAGATGGAACCACACATTGTGTAGTTTTAAACAAAGCTACAAAGCAGCCCCACGAATGCCTCCACAGGAATTCAGAAATTCTCTGCACTCTTCTCATATTTGACCACAACATTAAGGAGACGCGTCAGACAAACGCACACGGATCAGTGAGGAACGCCTCCGTGCCATCACTGCTTGAGCTGGAGAACGCACGTCGGGAGGTCACTGAGTGCTGCCAACAGACCTCAAACTGCAGCAGTTCTGCCCTTCCATCTCCTGTGTGCTGCTGCTCTCCACTGCGCCCATTGCCTCTCACTGGGGATACTGAATACGTGCATTTGAAGGTAACTGTTACTGTATTAGTTTTATTATACTAGCCTCATTTTCTAGTCTTCCTGCAGTGTCAGTTTACAAGATCTCTGCTCAGTGCTCTCTGAGAAACAGCTGGTACTTTGTTACCTGTCTTCCACATACTAGTCAAAGGTTTGAGCCAGAAACAAACTCCACAGCACTCCAAGTGTCAATCTGAATGCAAAGTATCTGTAATCTGTAAGAGTTCCAAGTTCTAACAAAATACCCTTAGTCTTGCAAGAATAAATGGTGCCTTGTTTCTCTCATACACCCTACTCTCATCCAGTGTGATTCTGGGCCAGGCCTGAACAGCAACTCTTAGGGCTAGACACTAACCAACCTTTAATAAAGCCCACAAATCCCTTCTAAAAATTGACCAAAGAGTCTTGACAGATGCCCACTTTCCCAGTTCACGCCTTGCATGTGCTCATTTCCCCACACACTGATTCTTCATAAAGGACTGCACTTCTTTGGAACCTCACTGGATCAGACCCTGCCCTCCCTTAGAGGAAAGAACGCACTTCACTGGCACAAATATCCACGTCTATTTCAGAGCTGCAGTCAAAGAGATTGCTAACCAGAACTCTAGGCAGCACTGCAATATAACCCTCACATTCCTACAACACAAAGAAGCCACTCCTTGCCAACAGTTCATTTGATTCTCCAATCCCCCTTTCTCCACTTAAGCTGTGACAGCCAATGATGAATCCCACCCCTCCTTTAAGAGGGAGTCACATAAACTGAGCGCTCTGCTCGATGTGCCTTCTGTCACACTGCTCCTGTGCAGCACAGCGCTGTAGGCGCACGCAGGGCTGCACGCAGGGCTGCCGTGCCTCGAGTTCCCCATCAAGCTCTACTCAGGTGAATCCTTGGGAAGTGTTAACGTGTTCAGCTTCAAGAAAACCAGCAAAGTCAAATCAGACTGCTCTTCTTGTCACAGGTTCAGACTGTGAAGCAGCAAGGTATCAGCAAATAACTGAAATTCCTAACAAGCAAAACAAAACTCCTGATTATTTTGAAGCTGAACGTTAGCCAATTTTCTGCAATTATTCTCCCCAAATTCACTTAGCGTTTCTGAAGAAAGCACTTCTTTACATCAGCACTTTACATCAGTGTCACACAAGCAGGGAACAAGAAGGAAATCTTTGGCTTGATTTTCTGTTAAGGTGCACCTTCAGGCTTTCCTGTCCCCTGTGTAAGCAAGCAGCTCTTTATCATCTCAGCTAAAGGTGTAAACAGGCATTCCACCCAAAGACTGCTCCAGACAGGCAGGCCATGCAGAGACTTTAAGCGTTACTTAACTGAAGCCAGACTGACCAGTTTAGAATATAGCAGTCCAACAGGGCAAATGAACAGTGGAACAAGGCATTTCGAGGGAGAGGGGGCACAGATTATTTAATTCTCACTCTTTGGCACACAGGACAGAGTCAGTTTCTTGTATTTTTCCATTACAGCAGCTGTTTTTAATCTTGTGGCTTAACTAATACAAGGGCTCCCTCCTCAAATCACTCCTGCCACCGCAACAACAACAAACATTTGAGAAGAACTTTAAGAAGCACTTTAAGAAACAGTGTGAGAAAAGTAGATAGGAAAATCCTGGATAAAAACAAGGAGAGCAGCCCACGTACAGTCCTATCCACAGCTGCCTGAGGCAAGCAGTCCATTTTTGTTGGCCACAGCACAAAGACTGAAAACTGATGGTAAAAACAAACAAAAACCTGCAGCCAGAATAGAAAAAATTCTGCTCAAATATAAGCAAAAATTCTCTTACTTTTTATACTTAATGTTTCCTGCTGACCCCATGCTGCGCATCAGACTAGAAGGGAAAGTCACTTTTGAGCAGCTCTACAAGCACGACGACTGCTTCAGCAAGCAGAGCTCAGCTGATGTTATGCAGAAATGTAAGCCAGTGTAATTCTTGGCAGGTTGTCACTGCACTCTGGGATTTGTTTCGTCAGTGAAAGGAAGCTCAGCCAAGACCTCCAACCATCAGCCAGCACAACAAGGAGACACCTTCAGTAACACGGAACAGAGCGGAGCAGTGACGGCGTGCAAACATCAGCAGATGTGGCCCAGCAGAGCTGCCATCAGCCATCCTTGCTCACTGTCACCATCCATGCACCCTGCACCTCCTGCACGCTACTGACTGGACACAGCTGAAAGCTCTACAGCAGAAACGGAGCACTGAGTGTCGGCAGCTGGAACAACCATGCACTGAGCATTTCCTGAGTTCCACATCACAGCATTTTCATTTGCCATAGTCTTTCATGTATGACTTCCACAGCACGTGTGACAGAGCATTAGACAATCTGGATAAGTACCAGCACACTGAAGACAAAAGCGTAAGCATTTCCAAAATAACTCATTTTAATTCTACCCACAAATGAGTAGCATACATCCTTGTTCTCCAGTGACTACAAAGGAAGTTTATCCACCTGTGGTTTTATCTTACATCTGCCACAGTTAATTCTAATATTTCAATATAAAAGCTCAAAGCTGTTTTGAGCTTAGATTTCAAGGCACTTTCCAAACACGATCTACTAAAGAAAGACGTGAAAAATGCTCTTTCCTTTTTGCTTTGTTCTGAACATTGTTTCATTCATCCTATCCACCTGAGAATTAGTAAGCACAAAATTTTAATGCTTGTCTTATTAGAAGAACAAACAATTCTTCAGAACAACTACCAGACCCAGCAGCTACTTGAGATTATCTCACGGAAGAAACCCAAGAAAAACGAGGGAAATGCAGTAAGATGCTACGTGCAGTCTGCTGGAATGTCTTCAATCCTGCTAGACTGACCGTGCTTTGTAACACGAAGCTCTGTTAAGGACTATAAGGACATGCTCTGAGCTCAAATCCCGAACTCTCAGAGAGTACTGTGATAGAATTTTGGCTGCTCACATCCCATGCATCTGGCAAGCAAAATCCTATCAGCTGGCAAAGAACACTGGACCAGAAGGAAACAACCACACTGACCTGCCACACATACATGCCAAGTAAAAGTAGTAAGAGAAGAAGGAAAGAACTCAAAGTCTTTCTGCCATGTGGCTTCACGTAAATGGGCAGCAAGCATAAATAAATTGTATTTTCTTAAAGAACCTCATCACACCACTTAAAGCAACAGACCTGACAGTGTTTTTCAAAAGGTTGACTTACTTTTCACAGTACCTAACAACAATAACCTGACACACACACAGTTTAAAACCTCAACTTGATTGTAAGCGTAGGCTGCTGTCCGAATTCTTGCCATGCGATTTAAAATTCCAACAAAATCTCCAGCAATCTGCAAAGACACAAACAGGAAAAATAGCAGGGCACAACCATGAGCAACAGCTGATGTACAGCTCACGTCTACAGACATCTCTATGTGAGAGGAAATGTACAAATACGGCCCTGTCCTTCAGGAAGCGCCCTTCTGAACGACAACACTTCTGCCTCAGCAGGAACGGGAACCACTGAGAACCCAGCAGCACCACACAGCCCCTGCTGACTGTAGGGAAGAAATAAAGGGGGTGCTGTGCTTCAACCAGAATATTCCTATTTCTGAATTGTGAGGAAGAAATTCCCAAAGTACTGAAAAGAGAGATGAATACAGCTTCCAATTTTCTTCAGTTCTCTCTTTGGTGCAACATGCAGTGGACTCCTCTGCAAGCCTCATTACTCCTTGTGGAGCAAGGAGACACACTGCTGGGATTATGCAGTGATGTCACCATTCAGCCCCAGTATCACACATTCTTTTCCTTTGGCAAGTTTACAGGAGCGCTGGAGTTATGAATAACTTGCATGAAGTTGAATAATTGAAAACAATGCTCAACATAAAGATTGCAGGGCCACACACTCTCTCTTGCAAGCAGAATGGAGCACTGCAGATCTGTAAACCCACACGCTAGCACTTCTGAAAATGATGAGACAGTTTTAATACCACCGAGCACAAAAGCAAGAGTAAACAGAAATTTATTCACTTAGGCAAGAAATTAGGAGCCAGAGCTCTTTGACTTTGGAGGAAGATGCTACACTCGTTACAGACACTCCTCTTCAACAGACTCAAACTGAGCAGAATGCAGGAAAATAGCACAGGATTTTTCACACCGCAGCTTTGGTGATACTGTAAAGCTCTCACCTTGGGGTCCAATAAAAAAATGTGGAGCACAGAGGACACATGACTCTTTGAAATTTGAGTATGTTCAGTGACCAAGGGACATGAAGAGACAGCTCTGAAGGGATCTGAACATCATCGGATGGACAGAAGGAAAAAGAAACGGAGACAGAAGGAATAAGAGTGATAGCAGGGAAATGGAGTGAGCAGAAGGGAAGAGTGAGGGAACAAGAAACAGCTCTGAATAGCTGTCAGAGGGAACAGCAGAGAGCAGGAGAGGAGGAAAAGGGGAGGAAAAGAGAATGTGCATGGAGAGAACTGCATGTACCAGGGAGGGGGGCTGTGGAAGTGAGAGAGAGGAGAGAGAAGCCTGTGCAATGGCAGGAGGGGGAGAGGCAGTATGGAGAGATAGCGAGAGAGAAAAGAGAGGACATAGGGGAAATAGCAGAGGGGGAGATAGGAGAGCAGAGAAAAGAGAAAGAGGAAAGAAAAAGGAAAGAAGCACGGCGGGCAGAGGAGTGTGGAGAGGGACAAAGGGAAGAGCATGAAGGAGGGATGGATTGGGAGAGTGAGTGGGAAGGGAGAGAAATGATTGTGAGGGAGCGAAGAGACAAAGGTGGAGAGCAGAAAGAAGCAAGGGAAAGGCAAGCAAGGAGCAAAGAAGGAAAGGGGAAGGCAGGCATGAAGCAAGAAGTGCAGGGAAGGAGAAAAGGGACAGAAGGCAAACAAGAGGACATAGGAAAATATGAGGAAAAAGAGAAAAGATGCAGAAAGAATGAATGAGCAAGGTAAAAAAAAATAGAGAAGAGTAAGCAAGAAAAGAAGTCTGGAAAGGAGCACTGACAGCACTGAGGCAAAGACCAAAACAGAAGCAGACTAAAGAAAGCAATGTGTGGCTGAGAGGGGGAAAAAGCAAATAGTGTCAGGCACGTGGAAATAAAAGCAAAGGCAAGACAGCAAGCAAACAAGAAATGAGAGGGAGATGGGAACAGCACGCATAGACATGAGTGGCAGAAAGTGAGGTAAGGGAAGAAGGCAAAAGCAAAAAGGCCAAGGGAAAAGACCGAGCAAGAGGTAAAGAGACACAGTAGGACAAATTCAACACGACAGGAAAGGAGGAACAAGAGGGGAGACAGATTAAGAGCATGAATGGTGGAAACTGAGGGGAAAGAAGAGCAAAAAGAACAGGGGGCAGAAGGCAGTGGTAGGGACAGCGAGGAAGGGATGAGAAAGGACAGGAAAGAAGGGAAGTGAGTCCAGGAAAGGATGATTAGGAGAGACAGCGATGGGGAGGGAAACACAGCAAGGGGTCAATAGGAGGAATAATAGCAAGAGCATGGAAAAAGCAGGGAACGGGAAAGAGCACAAGTGAGCAGGGGATCATGGCAGAGAGAATGAATGGCTAAGAGAGTGTGAGGCAAAGGAAAAGCAAATGCATAAGCAAAAGCATGCAAGAGAGGGAAAGAGCTAGTAGGGAAAAAGAGGGAAACAGCTAGTAGAGGGAGAAAGAAGTGCATGCAAGTAGAAGAGAAGCCCCAGAACTCAAGAAAGAAGCAGAGAGAAAAAGGGACAACTGAGAAACCTGTAAGAGAGAGAGAACAAGGTGGTGTGAAAAAGCATGCAAGAGAAGGGAAATGTACATGCAAGGTCCTGAGAGAAAAAGCTTAACAGTGAGGGTAGGCTGGCTCTGGCTGGGGTGGAGTGAACTCCTCATAGCTCGTACGCTGTTTTGAATTTATGACTAAAAAGCATTGATATTATGTCAGTGTTGTAACTCTTGTTCAGAGGTTGCACAACATCAGGTTTCCTATGTTTCACATGCTGCCCCTCAGCCAGGGACTGCAGGAGTGCACAAGAAGTTGGGGAAGGCAAAGCCAGAACAGCCGGCCCAGACTGACCAAAGGAACATTCTGTGCTGTATGACACACTCAGCAGTAAAAGCTGAAAGGGAAGAAGTGGTCCTGCTTAGGGAAAGCTCTAGAGAGCAAGAGATGGCATGTAAGCACATGAGAAAAGGGGAGGGCCCCAAAGCAAGACAAATGGAAAGAACATGACAGAGAGAAAGGAAAGGAGCCTGAAAGAGAAAGGGACTGTGTGTGCATGACAGAGAGAAAAAGATTTCCTTCTTGTTCCTTCTAAGAGAAGGAGGAGAAGCATGGAAGTGAGGGAAACTGCATGCAGTCTAGAAGGCAAGCAGACATGAGAAAGAGGTGACAACAGCACATGCAAGAGAGAGAAGGAAAGCATGCAAGAAAGTGCATGCAAGAGGGTAAAAACAATATGCAGCCAAAGCCTGAGATAAAGTGTGTAAAATGGGTGATAAGTAAGAGAGCACAGAAAGGAAAGTGCAAGGCAGTCAAAGCAAAAGGAGGGAGAAAAATGCATGTGAGAAACAGGGAAAATGGAGAGGCAAGAAAACAGGCAAGGGATAAACTGAATGCAGAAAGAAACAGAAGGCAGGGGGTGAAACTGCCAGAGAGAGAAAGGTAAAGGACAACAGACAGGGACAGTGTCACAGGAATGGGAAAGGAAGCCCGCACATGTGAGAAGGTGAATGGGCATGAGATGGACTTAGGGCATACGCACACAGAGAGCAGAACTAACTGGGTGATGGCACACAGAGAAAGAGGAAGAGCGAGGCACAGGGAGAACAGGGAAGCGCATGAATGGGAGAGTAAGAGAGGAGGGCATGCGGGAACGTCCATGTGAGAGAGAATGAGTGCACGAGAAATGAGCAAAAGGAAAAGTGTCAGCGCAAGGAAATCATACAAGAAAGAGAAAAGGCACAGGAAAAAGATATAAGCCATGGGAGAGAGAATGGATGAAAGAAGAAGATGGTTTGCACGCACAAAAGAGAAAAATTGTGACAGAAAAGTGCACAGGAGAGAGAGCAAGCATGCAAGACAGTGCTAGTGTGCAAGAGATGGCAAGTACGCAAGAGACAGCAAAGACTGAGCATGGAGGGGGGAGGAAAAGACTAAGCAAGAGGGAGGGAGAAGTCCATGAGGGAGGGGGAAGAGCAAGCACCAGAGAAAAATGGTATGAGGCAGTTAAAGAGGAAGAGCATCCTCTCCTTCCATCATGGAGAGAAGCTGCACTACAGGGGGAAAGCACGTGGCTGAAGGAATGCAGTGAAGGTGGGGGAACAGGCACAAGAGGGAAGAGAAAAGCATGAGGATGAAAAGGCGCCTGAGAGCGGAAGTGAAGTGGGAGAACCCACAGGAGAAAGGGGATGCGTGCGACAGAGGGAAACCAAGCAGAACAAAGGGGAAAAGTGCATGAGAGAAAGCGTGTAGAAGAGGACATGGAAGCTTGAGGGTAAGAAACTGCAGCAAGACAGGAAAAGCATGTATGAGAGGGTTATCATGCGAGTCTGGGGCAAGGGAAAGTTCACTAAGGAGGAAGGGAATGAGTGCAAGAAAGAGGGACTATACGCAGGACAACACAAGCAAGAAAGGGAAGGGGCTGCATGAGAAGAAAAGTCAGAACACATAAACAGAAGTGAAAGAGTGAGGGGTTTGCATGAAGGGTGGAAACCTGCCCGTGAGAGAGAGGAAGCATGCAGTGCAAAGAGATGGAAAGTGTGTGTGCAAGAGAGAGGAAAACTTGAGGCTGTGAGAAGGAAAGGAGCACGAGAGAGTTAGAAGAGAGAGGGAGGCTGTGTCTGTGAATAAGGGAAGCTACAAAGGGAAGCCACGTTAGGAAAAAAAGGGAGAACGTGCAAAAAATGAGAGAGGGGAAATGTGCTGACAGAGAGGGAAAGCCAAACCAAGAGAGCAAACATAAGCATGAGAGAAGAGGGGAAGTGTGCCAAGAACTCCAAAGACAGTGAGGGAAGCCCAAGATACGTACAAAAGGGAGTGAAGGAAAATGAGAGGTACAGAGAAAAAAAACACACGCAGAAGAGAGATGTGATTCATGCATAAAGAACAAAAAGAGAAGTACAGCATCACAGAAGAACACTTACAGACAGGGAGCATGAGCAAGTGAGACATGCAAGTGGCATATGCAGTTGAGCGAAATCACACACATTCAACACAGCAAAAATTTATTCTGTATTTGTATTTTATGTCTCTTCTTGCTTAGTTTAAAGCCGTTTTTATCCCTTATCCCACCCCTATGCTCCCTGACAAACAGCCCCTTCCCATGGGAAAAGAAGCATGTGCAAGAAAGGGAAAGTGTACGCAGGCAAGAGGAAAGGAAAGCACACACACAAGACTAAGAAAGCAAACCTAGGAGAGTTAAAGAGCAAGAAAAAAAGCACTGGAGAAAAGGCACAAGAAGAAGCAACAGCATGAGATGGACTGCACGAATGGGAGGCGGAGCAGATAAGAGGGAAGTGGACAAGCCAGATCTCACACAACAGTGAGGTTGCAGAAATTAGAAGAAAAGGATGAGAGTGGGCAAGGCAGCCAAAGATCTGTCTGATCTGTTAAGAACCAGGAAAAACAAACAAAAAAGGCATTAAATGTCACCACATTTTCTTCACCTTACTTGCTAGGTGACCACCTTCACCAAGTGGGAGAATCACAGAATCGTAAGGGTTGGAAAGACCACTGAGATGACCTAGTGAACGATCAACCCACGACTGTGACCACTGAACAGAAGAAACAGGCATCAGAGATGCTGGAGAAGGAAAGACCACAAAGACAGAAGGAAATCAGATATAGACAGAATCATAGAACAGCCTGGGGTGCAAGGGACCTGCAAGATCATCTAGTTCCAAGCCCCTGCCACAGACGGGGCATTTCCCACTAGAGCAGGTTGCTCAAAGACCCATCCTGCTCCTGAATACTTTCAGGGAGAGGTGACCACCTCCAGTGTCTCACCATCTTCACAGCAAAGAATTTCTTCTCCCACTACCTAGTCTAAATCTATCCTCTTCCAGTTTAAAGCCATCTCCTCTCGTCCTGTCGCTACCTGTACTTACAAAAAGTAAGTCTGCAAAAGGGAAGCAAAGCAAGGGAGAAATTGCAAGAGCCTGGGAAGGACTCAATGAGAAAGGAGGAAACACGAGGGAAAAGTGCAAGCAAGAGGGGAAGATTTTACGAGCAAGAGGAGAAGCATGGAAGAGGTGAAGGAAGTGAGAGACCATGAGAGAGAAGACTTGATGATCCTTGAGGTCTTTTCCAACCCAAGCTATTCTGTGATGACTCTGTGAACACATGCTAGAGTGTGAGCACCCAAGGGAGATGAGGAAAGCAAAGAGAGGAAAAGCATACCAGAGTAGGAGCACATGGACAAGGGCAGAAACATGCAATAGAAGAAAACACAAGTAGGTGAGGAAATACAAGCAAGAAAAGAAAAATGCAAAAGAGAGAGAGAATGCATGACTGGAAAGCAAGAGGAATAAGGGAGCAGAAGAACAGAAAATGGGAAAATGAAAGAGCGTGACAGGAAAATGCAAGAGATAAACACATTAAGCGACACATAGAAGGCATATCAGAAAACATAGGCGAGAGGGTAAGCTCTTCAAGAGAGCACGAGTCAGAGAGGAAAAGTGTCTAAGAAGGAGATTAACACAGAGGGTAAGTATTTCAGAGAGAGAGAAAACAAGAGCCAAGAGGGAAACGGCACACGAGAGGAAGAGAGAAGAAGGAATGGAAGGAGCAGGGAAGGAACGAGAAAGGGTCATGTGGTGGAGGGAGCAGTAGAGAGAGAAAGAAACAGCAAAGGTACACTGCCAAAGACATGGGAGGGAAAGTGCAAGTAGGTGTGAAAGGGAGCAAGCAAGAAATACTGCTGAAAAACAGCAAAGGGGAAAGCGAGGCTCTGGGAGAGGAAAGTGCAAAAGAAAGAAGGAGCACGTGAGAGCAGAAGTGTGCAAGTGAAATAAGGAAAGCATGAGAGAGGAGTATAGGAGGGAGGAAAAGAAGGAAAATATGGTGGGCAACGTGTGAGGAAAGTGAGAGAAGCGGAGGGAGGGAGGATGAGTGGAGCGGGAGTATGAAAGAGACAAAAGCGGACAGAGCAGTATAAAAGTCACAAAGAAGGGGGGCACGGAGCGTAAGAAGTAGATCGACAGCATGGCCAAGAGGGAAAGTGCATTCAAGAATGTTCCCGAGATGGAAAAGCATGCAGGCAATGGTGAAATGATGACAGACCAGAAGACAGGGAGAATGGAAAAAAAGCAAGCATAATAGGGAAAAGAACGTGCAAAAGAACAGCAAAGCTGGGGGGCTTTAAGGAGAGGTGCAGGGGAAGAACAGAGAGAGGGAACAGGAAGATGGAAAGGAGAAGCAGGAGAAAGGGGAGGAGAGTGTAAAGGGAGAAGTGCAAGGGAGAGGCAAAGTGAGAGAGAAGCAAAGCGAGAGTGAGGCAGGGGAAACGCCAGCCAGAGAAGCAGCAGGAGAGAGGAGAAGAACAGGAGATGGAAGGGAAGGCTCAGGTTACAGACTGAAAGTGTGAGGGGTGGGGAAGAGCAAGAAATGGGGAATTAGAATGTGAGAGAGATTGGAAACCATGTGAGAAAGGAGAAAAGGGAGAAAACGGAAAGGAAGACAGAAGGGAAAAGCAAGGGACAATCAGAACACACAGCAAAGACATACAAGAGAGCAAAAAAAAAAAAAACCAGCTTTGACTTAGGATTTAAAGATCACTTCAGGCAGGAACAGCATCTTTTGCCTGTCTTTTTTTTTGGTCTGCAAATACACATGCCCGATGTTTAATAAATTCTATTATGAAAAGACATTAAACAGCTGCATTATCTCATTTCAGTCATAGTGATGAAAATACACATTTTTCACCACTCATGGCTCAAAAGCAAGACTTCAGGTTTGTGGCTTAAAATTACACCAGGATACAAATATTTCTTGCTCCTAGAGACAGCAGGGCTCCAGTTTGGAGCCTGTGGTGGAACAGAAACCTCCCCTTCATCCACAACATAAGCTGCACGTAACTGCATTAAGGCTCACAGATGCAGAGATGTTTCCAATTCCCGACTCTGCACCACAGCACTGGTGCTGACATGGGCAAACTGCCCAGACTGCTCAAATCATCAGCAAAAGGCATTTTTCAGAAACATAAAAAGCATACAACATTCACGTGTAGCTCATCCCAGGCATCTGTGAATTTGTTCCAAGTGATGGAGCGCCAGGAGAGCACTGGCAGAAGCAGGCAGCAGAATACACCTCACACAACAGCTGAGCTTACCAGGGCTCTCTGGAGGCCACGTACTGCAACCAGACTGCTGCAGCACGGCCACTCAGAGGCCGCCCTCAACACCACATCCACGTAACTCCTGAACATCTCTGAGAGTTTCCACAACCTCTCTGGGCAACCTGTGCCGGTATGCCATCATCTGCACACTACATAAGTGCTTCCCCACACACAGAGAGACCCTGCTGCGTGCAACTTTGTGCCCATTGCCCCCTGTTCACTGAAGAAAGCCAGGCTCTTTTCTCTTTCCACTTTCTTCAGGTATTTCTGAACACTGATGAGATCCTCTGAGTGCTCTCCCACACTCAACAGTTCCAGCTCATACGTGAGATGCTCCAGTCTCTCAGTCACCTTGGTGGTCCTTAGTTAGGACTACCTTCATTAGCTCCACATCTCTTTTGTGCTGAGGAGATCAGAGCTAAACACACTTGTCCAGATATGGCCTCACCAATAGACATGAAGAGACACCAAGCATCCCCCCCCTTGATGAGATGGCAATATTTTGGCTCACGTGGCACAGGACAGCGTTACCCTCCTTAGCAACACTGATGGTTTATGTACAACCAGGTGCTCATCAAGACCCCAAGGTCCTCTTCTGCAAAGCTGCTTCCCATCCAGCCGGCACCCAGCAGCTACTGGTGCTGGACTCCACCTCGTTAACCTTCCTAAGTTTCAGGGATCCACTGAGACTCACGGATGGCTCGTCAGCTGGTATTGGAAGAGCTCTGCTGAAACATCTGCTCCTCGTGGCAGACACCTTTCTCCAAGACTAGCTCATCTATCTCAAGTGCATTTCTGCAGCTTACAGCTTCTAACACTCACATGATACATGAATAACTGACAATTTAGAGAACCTCTATTTACTTTAAAGTACCACTGAAACATTTCAAACTGCGCAACAGCTTATGGTCATAATGGCAGAAAGGGATGGGAGACAATTCCATTTTGCATAAAAGCATTCCATGGCAATCCCTAATGATCTACATCAAGGAAAAACAGATATAAAAGCACTAGCTTGGGAAAACTAACCAGGGTATCTGCTGCATAACAGTCAAGAAGGTCTCCATAGACAGTAATGGAAGTTATCAAAAACTCTCCTCAAAGTCGCAATGATTTTTCTGAAGACATTTCAGTTATATCATTCATCATACAGAAGTGATTAATAACAGGATCTCAAAGGACTCTCTATTATAGAAACTCTTTAGTTTAATAAGTAGCCTTTTTAGGTCCCAGCTGTCACAGATCTGCAAGGGCCAGCTGCTCTGCAAAAGAATGTAAACTGGGAAACAAACATGAACACCGGGCTGGTGACAGCGATGGATTCATCAACATCACTGCCAGCTCTGACACCTTACCAGGAGATGCTTCAGCTCATTAACGTGGACTTCATTCCTTCCATCAGCAGCTGCTCCTGAACTGACCTTCATTCATACAGTGACACCACCAACTTCCAGCACGAGCTGACCTGCAAAACAGAGGAAAAAAAGGGGGATGACAGCCAACACAGAGACAACATGCTTTAATATTCACGAACAAAAAAAGCAACGACAATACAGAAGGGCAGCTGCAACAACACAGCAGGATGTGAAGAAATGGAAATCTGGCCTAACACCGGAGCGGCCCGTGGCCGACTGTCCCCCCCACCCAGCCCGGAGCGGCCTGGTGGCGACCGGCCCCCCCGCCGGCCCGGGGGGGGCCGGGGGGGGGGGGGGGGGGGGGGGGGGGGG
>NW_024966173.1:17530-31664 GCF_019238085.1 Lagopus leucura
CCCCCCCCCCCCCATCCCGGCCCGTGTGTGACAGAAGGCACAACACAAAAAGCAAATTAGAAGGAAAGCCATCACGCACGTAGCAGCAGAAACACTAGTGCAATGGCAGGACATTACAGAGGCAGGAAAAGGACTGCTCACCATCTCCAAGGATTCACCTGCAGAACCCACTCTGCAGCGGAGAACCTTCCAGAAACAAACCCCTGCCCTGTCGCAGTCCGCCCTGAACTGAGCTCCAGGAGGGGCAGCCAGGCTCCGCCCCTTCCAGCCCCGGAGCTCCATTGCCTTCAGCTGCGCTCCCAGGGCTCACCGGCTCCTTTCCTCAGCTGCTCCGTCAGGGGTTCAGGCTGCCATTCAACACTTCTTAGATAGCAGAGCAAAGGAAAAAACTGCAATCCAAAGGAAGAGATGAAAGGAAAACAACAAAGAAAACTAGCAGGATTCTAGGAAATGACAGAAGACCCTGGAAGCAAGGCAGAAGGCAGGGTTATGTCTGCGTGTCTGTCTGGAGGAAACAGCTGCAGGTGTTCAGTGCTGCTCCATGCACCCGTCGCAGACAGCTGCACAGAATAGGGCTCCAGCAGCACTGACAGCTCCTGTCAGCTTCGCTATTAAAGCCATCTGATCAACTTCCAACTCCATATTTCAAGTGCTTTAAAGAGAGAAGCACTGAAGCTGGCGAACGCATGATGGCTCCAGATAACAAACACCAAGTCAAATGGCACTTCAGGCAATCAGCGTCCTTAAATTACTGCACCTCTTTCAGTTTATCCAGAGAGGCTTCTAGCTCCTTTACAGCTTCTTCTCATTCCCTGAGCTGGAAAAATCAAGGGCAAAATGTTGAAATGGCTCCAGAACTCGTTCAATTTTCACTTAATCCCGATTTTGCCCAGCAGGTGGGGTTTTGTTTTCATTTTTGGTGTTGCACAACAGGTGACTAAAGTGACTGATACAGCTTTGAAGTTGAGTCATTCCATCAAACGTGATGGTTTTCTTGGAAATCTCTCCCTGAAATCAATTAATTCGTACCTACACTGTAGGAGGAATTTTACCAGCCCAAGCCGACTCTAGGTTTGGATTCAGCTGTCACTCCTTTCTCCCCCTGAGAAACACAAGATCTGCGCCTCGCTGCCAGTGTCAGAACAGACCTGGGGCACAGGGAAAGGAGCCAGAGAGTGTTTCCTCTGCTGCACGTTTGATTCCTCGCCAATGAAGACAGTCATGTCTTCGAGGTTTGAGAACAGTTCTCTGAATTCAGTGACACAAACTTCTGTAAAGACTTCATTCTTACTTTCATGGTTTGGATTTTAACTTCTGTCTGAGTGCCTTCTGGACTCTCATCTTCAGCTCTGCTGCCACTGCCCCAGGCGGATGGGGAAGGAACCTGCAGAGGGTGTCCTGTCGTTTTCTCCCCAGCAGTGGGTTGATTTTCCAAGTAGTCACACGTTGACTTTCCAGTTCAGTCTCACCTATGATGCCTACTGCAAAGAACAAAAATTAGTGGGAAACAGATGATGATGTAGCTTAACATGAGACAATTCTCAGCACGTACATTAGAATGTAACCTAATGTATAACCAATGAATACACAGATGTTATAACTGAGAAATATCCAGGAAAGTTAGGCTAAGTCAGATTATTGCAACAAAAGGATAATAAATGGAAAATGTCCTGTCCTCTGGCTGCCGCCTCTTGCCTTCTGCAGGCCTTCTTTGACACCTATGAAGCTTTAGTGAGGCTGCATCAGTGTGAAACACCGGTAACCTGTGGAGCTCTGAAGGGGAGCCGTGGCTCCAGGACCTCAGGAGGGGCTGTGCGTGCTCTTTAATATGCGTGCAGTCTGCTTGTGCTATGGCAGAAGGGCTCTGACAGCTGGGGCCGTGTTTGTGTGGTCAGGAAAAGTGGATATGAACACTTCTCCCTTTGGAAAGATTGAAAGACAGAGCCTCTCGTTGCTGCTTACTGGATGTTTTTCATCTTTAGAAACACAGGTGTTTGAATCATGCTGTTTTTCATGGGAGATGTGCCGGAATGTCTCTGATGGACTATTTGCTGTGCCTTTCTACCACCAGAAATGCTACTGATATAGCAGTTCAGAAAGCCTGTGCTTTTTGTTTTGTTTCCTGGACTTTTGATTTGTTTCCTGGACTCACGTGAGAAGGATGGCTGTGGAGATGTTGGTCTTGGGGCAGGAGTTGTTAGAAGCTTTTGAGAGTGGCCTCCGTGTGTTAGGAGTGATTGTGGTACCACTGCTCGGTCGGTTGGAGTGCGTGAAACAAGTCTGAAGTCTTCTTTTAGTGGAGCAATGGGAAAGGAGTCTATGCATTGGAGAGCTGACTTTCAGTCTGCGGGCATTTTCCAGGAGCTGGGGCGAGGGGTGAGGCAAGGAAAGCTGTGGTAGGAGGATGAGGTGTGGGAATAGGAACGTCTTCCATTGATATCAACTCCTGCTGTTCCCTTTTTGACTTGGAATGCATGCTTTTTTAAATCAAGAACAAACTCCTTGTGCAGCTTGTGAATGAATTCATTCACACCTGTTACTGTTTGGCGTTCTTCTCTACACGGAGCTGCAATTGAAATGGACACTGCTGGTCTGATTGCCAGCCCCCTCCCACATGCTCAGATCAGCCAAGTTTGCAAGGCCTGGCTCTTGGTGAGTTGTGCCCAAGGTCAGACGATTGGCTCTTCTCAGCCTTGAGATGTGTTTTCCAGTTGCATGCTGTGCTACTCCTGTTGTGTTGACCTCTTGAGCTGCAGCCCTAACTGGGGATCCAAGTAGACTGACACAGAAGGAATGGTTGAGATCTATGTGAGCTTGGATTGGAAATGCAGTGCCAAGGGCTGCACAAATGTGAGACAGTTCTGAGTGTAAGGAAAGGCATCTGCTGGGTGCTTTGCTGGGTGAGCGTCACCCTGCTGAAGCAGACAGCCACATCCATGGGGATTGGAAACTTTTTCTGCCTTCTGGCTCTTGGCTGCTACTCTGAGAGTGGAGCTTCTTGCCCTGAGAGAACCAGCAGCAGAAGGGATCCCATGCGTGGCCTCTGAGCCCTTTCAGACCAACCAGCTGGATTAGTGTGGCTGTGACCTTGGTTTGGAGTTCACCCAGCAGGCTTTGCCCAAAGCAAAATGAGCTGTGGGCACAGCGTCCAGCAGTGGAAGTGACCGACAGCTGGAGACAGCAGCAGCCTGAGCGGCGCTCTTGGGGGAAATCCTCACTGAACAAAGGCCCAGAAGAAGAGAGCAGCTTGTCCCTGCGTTCACATCGTCAGGTTTTCCTTTCTGATCTGTTACCCCTCAGCGGTGCCTACAGCTGTGTGATGTGCTCTGCAGGAAGTGCCGATGTTTCGCATTCAACCTTGTCTTTCACCTTGTTTTGAAGCTTAGAGGCACCCTTAATTTCTGCAGCCCTGAGCTTTGTGCCATGAGAGCTCTCCAGCTTCTACCCGTGATGTGAGACTGTAATGTGTCTACTCTGTCAGGCTCTTCTTCTCTCTTCTCTTTTAAGGTACCTCTTTTAAGTACCTCTTTTAAGGTAGGAAAATTCCTTTCTGGGCCAGGAGAAAAAGCAATGCAGCAATCTTCCCTGCACTGCTCAGTTTGCCTGAGTTGCCAAGTGCTCCTATTTTTCTTGTACCCTTCAATTCCAAGTCCATATTTTCCCCAAAGCAAAAGAATTCAGAGGTAACCACCTGCAGTTCAGTAAGCGATTTCAGTATTTATTTCTGACTGTGGCAATTACTTCAGTTCAGAAGTCACACTTAATTTACGGTGCCTGCTTTAATTCTGACCAAGGTTGCAGTGGCAGCTGGCTTCCCAAGGCTGCAGTAGGTGGTGGTGGCACAGCCGTGGGCTTCTGCATTTGTGCTAATCCCACATTTACTTTCTGAGTCTCGCAGGTCAGCTGGCGCTAGAAGTGGACGGCATCCAGTGTGAATGGAGGTCAGTGCAGGAGCAGCTGCTGCTGGGAGGAAGGAAGTGCAGGCTGATGGACGCTGACGCATCGCCTGGCACGGCACCAGAGGAGGCAGCAGTGATGCTGGGGGGCAGTTGCAGAAGAACACAAGGAGCTCCTCAGCAGGAAGCCACAGACCCTGCAAAAAACTGCAGCAGACTCAGAGCACGCATGGATGCCCAGGAGGAAATGCAGGCCCAGCGTTTGAGCAGCGCCTGGCCATGGAGTGCTGCAGCCCAAGAACAGAGCTGTTCTGCCTTTGCCCAGATGGCTTTTCAAGATGGACTTTGTCTGTCCTCACAAAAACCAGAGGGCTGACTCATCCAAATGCTGGCTGATTGCTTGGAAGCCCAAATCCTTCTGGCCTCCAATCTGGAGGCAGCCTGGGGGCAACATCTCCTGGGTCTGATCATGCAGTGCCTGAGCGAGAGGATGACCCAGGCTGGTTACACAAGAGTCATCTTAATTTCTCTGTTTTGCTACTTCAGATAACCCCATTGGGTGGCCGTCGTGTTGTTTTCTTAAAATTTGGTACCAGCCCTGGTGGCTTTGGGCCAGAGCCCCAAAGGCTGCATCCAGCCCAGGGGCTCACAGCCACAGCCCCAACCAGGGAGGCTGGCACCAGCCCAAGGGCCAAAAAGAACAGCCCGAAAGGTGGGATCCAGCCCAGGGGCTTCAAGCCACAGCCCAGCTGGAGAGGCCGGCACCAGCCCAGGGGCCTAAAGCTCCAGACACCGCCGGGGAGGTCAGCACTGCCCTGGGACCGAGATGCTGGCACTGGGTTTTGTTTTCTACTGGTTCCTATGGGACTCCATTGACCACTCTGAGGCCTTCCTGGTTTTTATTGGGCTGCACTAAAGTCATTTGACTTCTCTTAAGTTACTTTACTTAAATTCACCCCATGGGTGACCCTGGTGTTGGTCTCCTACAATTTGGATCTGGGAGGTGACCACTCCTTTGCCTATGATGAAAGCACAGCGGTGATGCAGGCACTTGCTGAGGTCACAGTGGTTGCCGGGCTGGGAGCGTTTGTGCCCCAACTGGGAGCAGAGCTGGTGCTCTAGTGAGCGTGGTGCACACTGAGACTGAGCTCTGTGCTTTTCTGGAGAGAGAGATCATCCTTTAGAGCCCACTGGGAGCAGCGCTGCGGCGTGTGTGTCAGCTGGGCACAGCTCCGGCTGAGCAGGCTGACCAGGTGAGCTGGGTTGGTGCTGGTGGTTGCCAGGGGGTATCTCAGCAGAAAAGCTGGGCTGGGGAGGAGTTCCCAGGTCAAATGGTGCCCTTCTGAATGGCTGTTTCCAGGAAAAATGGGTTCTTGTTCAGATTCCATCCCACGTTTCAATGAGGATGATGAAATGTCCTTCCTCCCCTGAAAAATTGCTGCCAGGCCCCCACCTTCATGTCAGACCTTAAAAAGGAAGCAGAGCGCAGACTTCATAGAGTGCAACTTGTGCCTCTCTGCTCTGTGGGTTGCTTGGTGTGCCATGCCCAGCAGGTGTTTCAGCAAACCGCGCTGAAGTCACGGCAGAGAGCCAGGTGCTCAGCTGGGGACATGGACGGTCAGCACACCTGTGGGGGAAAAGGGGGCCTGGGGGCACTTGCTGACAGAAGCCATGGCAGTCAGACACCAGCTGCAGGCAGTGATAGGCAGGCAGTTCTTGCAGCCAGCTGATTTCCAAGCATTGCCTTCCTCAAGAGACGACATTGCATGGCAGAAGAAAGCTGGGAAAATGCTTCTTCGTCATGATTTTTTCACTTATTGATACTTTCTGTAGGTTCCTCTCCAAAAGGAGAACTCGGGAATCCAGGCAGCTGAAGATTGCAGTGCTGCAGGCGATGTCAAGTAAGCATCCGTTTGGAGTGCAGGAAGGGGCAGTGAGAAGTGAACTATCAGTTGTGTTTGGGCTGTCAAAGTAGCATCTTTCTGTTTTCTGGGGGGACATGGGCTTACTGGACAATACTTGTGCTGCCTGCTGGTGTCTGTGAAATCAACACAGGATCTGTTCTTGTAGGGACAAAACCTGTGCATCTGTGGAACGGTGCGGGGCAAGGGGGGAAACGGAAAGCCTCCGCAGGTAAGAAGCTCCTGTGAGCTGTGGTGTGGGCACTGCCTCTAAACAGGGCTGTATGCAGGGCTGTGCGTGATGGAGGAGAGAGGAAAGGACTGCAGTTCTGTGCTGACTGCAGAAATGGCACAGGGCTGCAGCAGCAGAAGGGCAAATTGACAAAACTGCTGCTGAAGACCAGAAGTTTGTGGTTGGCAGTGCTCAAATCTTCCTCCAAAGAGATGCTCTTCATGTCTTTCTTGTCTCCTTTCTGTCAGAAGCTGATGCCAGTGGCCTTCCTCTGAAGCGTAGCCATGTGGAAAGCCAGGAGTGTGGCACAGCACCCAAGAGAGGTACAGCACACAGCAGGCATCTGGGTTTGGTGCACCATCTTTCTAGTTACGCTTTCTGCCTGTCCTTTCCTGGGACTGTTCTCATTGCATATTGCTTTGGGCCTTAATCTCTGGGATTTACAGTTACCTTTCCTGTCCTGTTTTATAATGGGAACCCAACGTTCACCCTAGATCCCTTGCTGTGAACATCCCTTGCTCTCCTGAGCTGGCATTGACTCTTTGGGATTTTTTCTTGCTGTTCCCAGCAGTGGCGAGCAGCTCGGATGTGCCGGAGGACATCACGGACATCCAGGGTTTGCTCTCTTGGATCAATGGTGAGTTTTGGGGCTGCAGAGCTGCAGGTGCATGTTTGCACCGAGTGGGTGTGGGAAGGTTATCATCACCGTTCTGGGGGACGTTCTTGCATTTTCAGACGTGGCAAGAGCTGCTGAGGTCCCCCATGAGAACCCCAGCAGCCCTGCCCCAGGATGCTTCATCGCTGAGCTCCCTGACAACCTCTGGGACAGCAGAGAGCTCAGCACACAGGCTGCCTCTGGGACACCCACCGACCCCTTCTGGGGGCTTCCACCATCCCCCGGGTTCTTGCCTGAGCTGCAGTGCGGGCTGTCGGAGCTGCGCCCCGTCGTGCCACCAGCGAGCGCCCGGCTCAGCCCACGGCCGACCACCCTGGCTGTCAGCGCACCTCCCTCAGCGCAAAGCGCACAGCCCACCGAGGAGTTGCAGCAAAGGCAGCCCCAGGTGGTTCAGGCAGAAAAGAAGAACAGGGGCAGCACCAAGCAGGGGGCCAAGCGCCCTGCGCCTGCTGGCACCCCCCAGAATGGGGAGAGCTCCCAGCAGGAGCAGCCCACCAGCAACGCCCCAGCCAAGAAAAGGAAGCTGCTGCCGCAGAGAGAAAGAAGTGAGAGAAAAGGCCGCAAACACGCGTGCCAAGGGAGGCTGTCTGGGGCTGGTGCAGGAGTCAGCAGCAGCGGGCAAGCGGGCACAGGCAGCGAGCTGCGCATGCACCTGCATGAATCTATCCAGGCCGTGCACCCGCTGGGGCAGAGGGTGACTGTGGTGGGCCCGGTGCGCCAGCCACCCTCTGTGCGGCCCCAACCCTCAGCCAGCGCTGGCCCTGCTGCCCTCCAGCCCCAAGACAGCAAAACAAACAAGGCAGCGCCGGCACCTCCAGGCAGCATGGCACGAGAGGAGTGCACTGCCAAGAGGACGGCACCGAGCTGCCCGCGCCCATCCCTGCAGAGGAGCTCACCGCTGCGGAGGGACCCACCATCACCACCACCACCAGCAGCGCTGCACCAACAGCAGCCTCAGCCGCGGCGCCCCATAGACTTTGTGCCCTGCATGGGGCCACGGGCGGGTGGTGGTGCGGCACCCATAGTGATGGAGGAGTCGCTGCCCATCACAGCCGAGCAGCGGCCCGAGCGGGAGCGCATGAGGAAGCTGGCCCAGGAGGAGCGGCAGCGGGCGGCCCGGCAGATGAAGATTGGCCCCGTGCAGTTCCTCGTGCAGCGGGAGATAGACATGGCCATCGCTGACCGGTATGGCTACCCGTAACCCTGTGCTCCTCGCCGGCCCACAGCACCAGGCAGCAGCAGCAGCATTCCAGGGGCACCGCCAGCGTCCCCATCCCTCCTTTCCAGAACCGAGCTGTCCTCTGGAGTCATCATGGCAGTGGGATGGGACGTCACCTGGGCATCAACTGTTGTGGGATGGGAATTTTAGGATTACTGTCATTGCTGTTACTCATTGTTTTCTATGATACGTTACTAAAAGCTTTGTGTTCTCTTTGCCACATCTCTGCCTGCAGTCATTTGTGCTGTGTCCCAGCCCCGCAGCTCCCCATGCCCTTCGGGGCAGGATGGGGCATCACAGATGGCTGTGTCCCTCAGTTGCCACCACCGGCCCCAGCCCTCCTCTCTCCCTGCAGTCCTTTGTGCAGCGGGGTGCAGAGGGCGTTTCACACAGCTCTCCTGTGCTGCCCATGAATTGTCGTGGAGATGGGCAGCAGGCACGAGTAGATGGAGGGGAATCGCCCTGGCTCACTGTGGCCAGAAGAGACTCCAGCAGGGGCAGTTCCCATGGAGGGGTGAAGCAGAGGAAGCTGGGCCTGCTGTGCAGATAGGCATAAAGATACCTCCCATGCCATGGCTCTTCTGCCCCACATTGTTTGGCTCCTGCCAGTTTTGTCTTCAGGCAGGGACTCAACTGACTCTGTACACACAGCAGGATTTTCCATCTGGCAGCCGGTTGCGAGTGCTGCCCCCCAGGGCTCGGTACTGGGGCCGCTCCTATTGAACACCTTTGTCAATGATCTTGATGAGGGGATTGAGGGCACTCTCAGTGCGTTCACACATGGCACCAGGCTGGGAGGGAGCGCTGATCTGCCAGAGGGAAAGGTGCTGCAGAGGAACCTGGACAGACCAGATCGATTGTATGGTTGGGTTGTGGTTGGATTTGATGATCATGAAGCTCTTTTCCAACCTGAACAATCCTATGGTTCTACAATCCCATATCCATTCCAAGTCCATCCCATATCCAAAGTCCGTCTCACATATATCCCAATTCCTGATATCCCATCCCGTATCCACACCCCCACAGCCCACATCCCAATCGCACATTCCACATCCCAATCCAACATCCTATATCCCACATCCCAATCCCAATTCCAAATCTCATTCCCGGTCCCTCATCCCAAGCCCGTCACCCACCTGTCGATCTCAATCCCTCATCCCAATCGCAATCCCACATCCCCCATCCCAACTCCAATCCCAATCCCATCCCCTATGGCAACAGAGGGCACCCCGAGGCCCCTCCCGCACAGCCATTCTGCCCCGCCCCCGGCCTCTCATTGGTTAGGGGCACTTCCGGTCCATCTGTGCCTCTCATTGCTCAGCGGCAGTTCCGGCCCGCCTCCAGTCTCTGATTGGTCAGCAGCAGCGCCTCCGGCTCCGATTGGCTGAGAAGAGAACGACAAAAACAGAGGAGCGTGGAACTGAAGAAGGCTTCTCTGAGAGCTGCTGCTGCACGTGTGGAGGTGAGTCCTTGGTGAGCGCAGACACGGCTCTTGCTGTGCTCAGTGCCTCCGTCTGTCAGACGTGACAGATACTGCAGAATCCCAGGGCAAGCAGTGTAATAGAAAAGCACCCAGCTGTGTGTTTGAGGAAATCACAGAATCACAGAATTGTAGGGGTTGGAGGGGACCTCTAGAGATCATCAAGACCAACGCCCCTGTCAGCTGTAAGTGAGAGCTGCCCAGGGGAGCTTGGATGCCTTCCTCTGGCTTGAGAAGGGCACTGTTGGTAATGGCCGGAGGGTTTTGCTGTGGTAAAGAGCCTTGCCATGTCGGGCACTGCGACCTTGGAAACCTCGTTCCAGCCGAGCATGAATCTTAGCATAGGCAGCTGTTGTGGGAAGTAACGCCAGTGACCTGAATGGCAGGAACGTGCTGTGCTGCATGGGGCCGTTCTGGAAGTGTCCTGATCAGACTTGCTTAAGGAGATCTCCCCAGATTGTTCCTGTCCTGTTTCCTTGCCTTGTTTCTTTCCAGTGCTCCGCAATGAACAGCCTGGTGGAGATGATGCAGAAGCTGCAGCTGAAGGACTGAGAGGACGAGCATCAGCAGGCAGCGCTGCAGCGCGTGGCGTTACAGGGCAGCGTTCCGAGTGCCGCCAACTTGGCACCCCGAGTTTGGTTGTAGTCAATAAAAAACAGCCACAATTAGAGATCGACAAAGAGCGCATGGCCTGATTTGTCCCGTGGCATTCCATGAGCTGCTGCACTCCTACTGGTCCAGAGTAGAACCTATGCAGCTTCGGAGCACCAAGCCGCCATCCTGGCACAGTTTTTGGAGGCAGTGCTCCAAGCACTCCTGCTGTTGCTGACACCTGACGTTGGCCAGGGAGGACCTGGCCACTGCACTCTGCTCCACCCCCTGTGCCACACACATGTGCAGCCCACCACTCTTCCACCTGCTGTGCAAACGCACCATCCCATCTTGCACAGTTCAGCCACACTGCTTTCCTCCTCCTCCCCCACCAGTTCCCATTCCTGCTTCTCCTTCCTGGGCCCCCCCCCCCCCTTGTTGCTTTGGCCCCAAAAGCCTGCCATCCCTCACAGCCCTCTGGTTTGCATGAGGCTTTGCATCACTTCCTTTGTGCACAAGCCCCCACTGCTGTGCCCCTTGTTGCACCCCTCTTTTGCAGCACCGTGTAGCAGTCCCCCCCTACTAAAAGTACAGTTAGCTCAGAAATCCAGATTGTTTCCAATTAGCATTTTTAATTAAAACACAACCTTGCAGCCATGGCTGTGAATCCTTATCACTGCACTGTGAGCTACTCCTGGCAGTGAATTCTCTCTCTGCACCACTGGTTTTGTAGCAGTCACTGTTAGCTTTGCCTCGATATCCCTCTGGGTTCTCTGCACGTGTCCCTTTCTGAATTCGTACTGCTCATGGGGAAACCCCCTCACAACCTTTCCTCTTTGCTTTTGTACATGGAACATCCATATTTTATCCTCCTTTACGTGAACTTTATTACAACCTTTGGGCTGTAATACCCCTGACAATGAAAACACAACTTGCACGTTAATGCGACACTGCTGTGCTTTGTACCAAATCAGTGCTCCTTGGGTCTCTGAGGTAGGACAGGGTGAAGGGGAGTGGCGTGAAGCTGTGTGCAGGAAATCTGAGGGTGGGAGGGCACTGCCAAACCCAGCTGGTGCATCTCTGTGCAGTTTTGCCTTCCTGAGAGGAACCCAGAGCTTCCCGGTAGTTTTCTGCTCCTGTACTGCAGTGTGAGCATAAGGTTCTGCTGCCTCCTTCTTCTGGAAGATCCTCTGCTGCCATGGACATCTGACACAGGCACCTGTCCTTTTCTGTTTGTTTTTTAATCAGGACACATTATGCCTGTTGTGTTTGCTGCACGTTACTTACCAAAGTCACCACGAAAGGGTTTTGATTTTCCTGCAGTCAGATTTGCTCTCATGTAACAAGCTTCTATAGCAGAGTCCCTCTGACTTTTGAAATTATTTTGTTGAGGTTCAAGACGTTCTAGTCATTATAGTTTATAGTCTTTATAGCACCACCCTTCCCTCCTGCTTATAAGTTCCCATTTAATTACTGGAAGGCCACATCAGGCTTCCCCAGAGCATTCTCTTCTCCAGACTGAACAAGCCCAGCTCTCACTGCTGGCTCAGGTGAAGTTTTTTGTCTGCCAGGGCACCGAAGTCCTTCTCAGCAGGGCCGCCCTCCATGAGTTCTTCTCCCAGCCTGCACAGATATCTGGGGTTGCCCTGACCCAGGTGCAACACCCTACACTTGACTTTGCTGAATCTCATTAGGTTCACAGATGAAGATTTTGAAACAGCTTTGTGAAGAAATGAAAGAACCTTGAGAGCAACAAGAGTTCTTTCAGGCTGGACGTTAGGAAAAACTCCTCCAATAGAGTGGTTGGGCCCTGGACAGACTGCCCAGGGAAAGACTGCAGTCAGATTCCCCGGAGGCGTTCAGGAAATGTTTAGGTGTGCATATGGGAACTGCTAAGTGAGAGCCTGGACCTCTGATTGATCACCTGAGGCGAGCCATGAGTCAGCCAGAGGAGCACAGGGAAGGCAATTCAGCTGTGCTGCCCTCCTGGACGTATTTAAGAGCTGGCTGCCAGTAGGGAAGGAGCTCTTCTGGAGATTGGTCCTGCTGGAGTTGTGTGAGTGAGCCCTGGGTAGGGGTAAGCCTTCTATTTGTTCTCTTTTTGTTATCATACTCTGCTTTGTCAAACTCTCTTGTTTCTCTCATCATTATAACATCTTACTAGTCATTGATTATACAGTGTGGCACTGAGGAAGATGAGCGATGTGGAACGCATTTCTTTAGAGTCGTTTCAGAATGGCATTTCACTTAATTGTGAACCAGGCAAGGGGGTGCAGAATGAACAGAGGCAAAACAGAGTGTAGGGAGGGATGTGGAGGGGTGGAGCTGAGGAATGCAGCCTCATCTCTCTCCTGCACCAGGCACTCGTGCTCATGTATTGGTTCAGACTGTGACTTGGAAAGTCTGCTACAAGTCACAGTAATGAGCAATGGGGGTGGGCAAAGTGATAATAGCTTCTTGGAAACAGTTGTGATATTCCCTCCTATTCTACATGTAATATCAGGATAATCTACGCCAGACGTGGTACAAGACCTTTCTTGCATTTTCGCCCATCTCTTTCCCTGTGGTCCAACAGCCAATGATTTTCTGTACAAGAAGAGAAACTTCTCAAAAAACAGGGCAGTTGTTCTCCTGGATGCATACCCTGGGGATGGTGTAAGGTCAGAATGCTGAGGGGAAGCAGCCATTTCTCTGCTTCTCTTTATACCTTCCCTACAAGTCACCCAGCTGCAGTGTCTATCTCCCAGCATCTCCCAACAACCACTTCTATTCCCACCAGGGATCTAAAGAAGAGTAAGTAGGAAGGAAAGTCTCCAATCTGGCAGGGCTTGCAGCCCTGGCAGGGGCTGGTGGAGGGCTTGCAGCCCCAGCAGGGTTCACCAGGGGGAGGTCGTGCTCCAACAACCTGGTGGCCTTCTGTGATGTTGTCTCTGGCTGGGTGGATGGGGGGAGAGCAGTGGATGTAGCCTACCTTGATTTCAGCAAGGCATTTGATGCCGTCCCCCACGACATCCAAAGCTGAGCAAGTGTGGGACAGACGAGTGGACAGTGAGGTGGGTTGAGAACTGGCTGCTGGCAGAGCACAGAGGGTCGTCGTTGGCGGTGCAGAGTCTGGCTGGAGACCTGTAACCAGTGGTGTTCCCCAGGGGTTGGTGCTGGGTCCGGTCTTGTTCAACATCTTCATCAGTAACCTTGATGAGGGGATGGTGGCCACCCTCAGCAAGTTTGCTGATGACACAAAGTTGGGAGGATTGGCTGCAGGCCGTGCTGCCATTCAGCGAGAGCTGGACAGGCTGGAGAGCTGGGCAGTAAAAAAATGGATGAGGTTTAACAACAGCAATTGTAGAGTCTTGCATCTGGGGAGGAATAATTGCATGCACCGGTACAGGATGGGGGATGAGCTGCTGGAGGGAAGCTCTGCGGAGAGGGACCTGGGTGTCCTGGTGGATGACAGGTTGGCCATGAGCCAGCAGTGTGCCCTTGTGGCCAAGAGGGCCAATGGCATCCTGGGGTGCATTAAAAAGAGTGTGGCCAGCAGGTCGAGGGAGGTGATCCTCCCCCTCTACTCTGCCCTGGTAAAGCCTCATCTGGAGCACTGCGTCCAGTTCTGGGCTCCCCAGTACAAAACAGACAGGGATCTCTTGGGAAGAGTCCAGCAGAGGGCCACCAAGATGGTGAGGGGCCTGGAGCATCTCTGCTATGAGGAAAGGCTGAGTGAACTGGGTCTGTTCAGCCTGGAGAAAAGAGGACTGAGAGGGGACCTGATCCAGGTCTGTAAATATCTGAGGTGTGGGGGGCAAAATGGTGAGGCCGGACTCTTTTCAGTGGTGAATGGAGACGGGACAAAGGGAAATGGCTGGAAACTGCAGCATAGGAAGTTCTGCACCAGTGTGTGCAAGAACTTCTTTACAGTGAGGTGATGGAGCGCTGGAACAGGCTGCAGGGAGGTGGTGGAGTCTCCTTCTCTGGGAGATGTTCAAGACCTGCCTGGATGCTGACCTGTGTGACTTGGTGTAGGGAACCTGCTTTGGCAGGAGGTTGGACTCGATCTCTGGAGATCCCTTCCAACCCCTACAATTCTGTGATTCTGTGACCCCAGCACACCCTAGCTCATCCCACACCATCCTAGCCCCATCCCA
>NW_024966174.1:0-1598 GCF_019238085.1 Lagopus leucura
AGAGCTAAGAGTAAACTAAGAGCAGAGCTAAGAGTAGAGCCAAGAGTAAACTAAGAGCAGAGCTAAGAGTAAACTAAGAGCAGAGCTAAGAGTAAACTAAGAGCAGAGCTCAAACTAAAAGCAGAGCTCCAAGCAGAGCCAGGAAGGTGTAAAGCCAAGAGCAGAGCCAAGAGCAGCGCCAAGCGTGGAGCCGGGCGTGAAGCTACAAGGAGAGATGAGAGCAGAGCTAAAGCCAGGAGTGTGACTGGGAGCAAGGGCAGAGCTGGGGGAGCTGTGTGGAGCTGAGCCAGAGGTTGGGCCTGCGGTGGAGCTAAGAGTGGAGCAGGAGCACGTAGAGCTGGGAGCAGAGCGAGGAGCGGTGCCAGATAGAGGTAGGAGTGCAGCCAAGAGTAAGATGGGGGGCGGGTAGAAGCTGGAGTAGAGCAAGGAGCAGAGCTGAGAGGAGAAGGAAGAGTGGAGCCAGGAGTGGAACTGAGAGTGGAGCCGGGAATAGGGCCAGGAATCAAGAGCTGAGACAACAGGAGGGCCAGGAGTAGAATATGAGTAGAGTCAAGAGTGGAACTGTGAGTAGAGCTAAGGGTGGAGTCAGGAGTAGAGCTGGAGTACGGCCAGGAGTTGAGCTGGGAGTAGAATGAAGAGTGGAGCTAGGAGTAGTACTGTGTGTAGAGTCAACATTAGAGCTAAGAGTAGAAGCAGGAGTAGGGTCAGGATGAGAGCCAAGAGTAGAGCTATGAGTAGGGCCAAGAGCTCAGAGCAGAGCTCGGAGTAGAGCCAAGAGTAGAGCCAAGGGTAGAGCTGGAGTACAACTAAGAGTAGAGCTAAGAGCAGGGCCAAGAGTTGAGTAGAGCTAAGAGTAGAGTCAAAAGTAGAGCTGAGAGTAGGGCCAAGAGCTCAGAGCAGAGCTCGGAGTAGAGCTAATAGCAGGGCCAAGAGTTGAGTAGAGCTAAGAGTAGAGTCAAAAGTAGAGCTAAGAGTAGAGTCAAAAGTAGAGCTAGGAGTAGGGCCAAGAGTAAAGAGTAGAGCTCAGAGTAGAGTGAAAAGTAGTGTCAAGAGTCGAGCTGAGAGCAGGGCCAAGAGTAGAACTAAGGGTAGAGTCAAAAATAGAGCTAAGAGTAGAGCCAAGAGCTGAGAGTAGGGCCAAGAGTACAGAGTAGAGCTGAGAGTAGAGCTGAGAGTAGAGCTGAGAGTACAGAGTGGAGCTAAGAGTAGAGCCAAGAGTAACGAGTAGAGCTGAGAGTAGGGCTAAGAGTAGGGCCAAGAGTAAAGAGTAGAGCTGAGTGGAGCTAAGAGTAGAGCCAAGAGTAACGAGTAGAGCTGAGAGTAGGGCTAAGAGTAGGGCCAAGAGTAAAGGGTAGAGCTGAGAGTAGAGCTGAGAGCAGAACCAGGAGTGGAGCTGAGAGCAGAACCAAGAATGGAGCTGAGAGCAGAACCAGGAGTGGAGCTGAGAGCAGAACCAGGAGTGGAGCTGAGAGCAGAACCAGGAGTGGAGCTGAGAGCAGAACCAGGAGCTGAGAGCAGAACCAGGAGTGGAGCTGAGAGCAGAACCAGGAGTGGAGCTGAGAGCAGAACCAGGAGTGGAGCTGAGAGCAGAACCAGGA
>NW_024966175.1:0-30511 GCF_019238085.1 Lagopus leucura
TATTTTGTTAACTACAATTTCCCTTTCCAACTTGAGGAAGAAGTATAGAATTGAGCTGTTAGCACTATGTAGGAGGGCAGACTTCTCATCACATCATGGTTGTCTCCATGCTGTACACAGTAACACAGCCAGACTTTTCTATCAGGTGTAGAGATAAAGTAACATTATTTTACCAATCACAAAGAGTCATTGCAAGCCATGTTTTTGAAGATAACTCCTTAACCATTATGTTTAAACTTGAGCTTCTCAGAATACAGGAATATTTGTAATATTTTGGTTGCTCCTTAAAATCTGTAGAGTTGCGTCAGTCTGTGCATTCTCTGTGCATGGAGACAATTTCGGCTGTCCATCTTGCTGCCAGCAAAAGGTTTTCCTTGTCCAGCTGCATGGTCCATACATTCCTGCCCTAAATAGCTATTTTCAACAACTCTGTAATTCCTGTAAAGAAATCCTAAGTATGAGAGGAAAATGGTTTAGTTTAAATGATGTCATAGACTACTCCCTTCTAAGGTTTCATATTTTAGTTTAAAAAGTTCTAGATTCAGACTGATCTACATTGTTATTGCATGAGTGTACAGTTTCAACACAGCTGAAATTCTTGCATCAGTCTGTGATTCAGTACAAACTCTCTATTAAACTCTCCTACACTTAGACAATTTTTCTTTTGTCAGATAGAAAAATGAAGAAAAGACAACAGGTGAGATAAGCATCGTATTTCTTCTGATGTGGTAAAGAGAGCTGTCTACTGCTAGACAACACATTTCAGCTCAAGACAAGAGAGGTAAGCTGCCCAGCCACAGCATCAGCACTCCAAAGTGGTCGATGGAGCAGATCAAGAAGGCTGTAAACCTGCCACTACAAATCATTGTACAGAGGAATTACCAGTTATGAAAGAAAAACAAAACAAAACAAAACAAAACAAAACAAAACAAAAGCCTTCCTTTGCCCAGGATTATGCGTCACTCAAAAAAACTCTTGTGTTTCAGCAAGGCTTATAGATCACACATTTAACCACAATTGCGACAACATAAATATAACTAAATCAACCTGTATGCTCCATAATAATCTCATCCTTTCTTGAGACTGAACACCAAAACAAAAGCACGTGAACAACAGAAGTATACCTGTTCTTCTCCTTTGAAAATCCTCATTTGTCCCCAGCTGGCTGCCTGCCTGATTACCTTCAGACAAGCTTTCAAAAACATTGCCCTTAATCTCTGTGAAATAATTCCACATTTTGGACCCAGGAAATTGCTATAATCGTCCTTACTACTATTAATGCCTTCACAAAATTCAGAGTTTGTTTGTATTTTTTATTGCTTTTTTTTAACCAGACGCTTCTGAAGGTTGTTAATACTTCGCATTTTCTAACCCCCAGCTAATAAAAATGCTCTCCTGAACTTAAACTATCAAAACCAAACCTCTGCCTGAAAAGGTGGTTATGATGAAACCATTGATACGTGAAAATTGAGATGGAAAATGGAAATGTTAGCATACCATTCTGAGCAGAAATCTGCTGCTGGATATCTCTGTAATAGCCTTTGTTGTGCAAAACTATCAAACTAATGCCAGTGAAGCTCTCCTCATTTGTACTTAGTAGTTTCCAGCATCATTAGCTCCTGATCCCTCCATCAGTTGAGTGGTTTTCTGTTTCAAACACTGGATGTTCACAGTTGTGCTGCTGTTTTTTTTAAATGTCAGGAAGGTGAAACATGAGCACAGTTCTCTTCTGTGTACAGATTTACCTCAAGAAACTCTCTGCAGTTTGTGCTGCAGAGCCCAGCACTGCTGTGATTTATCTTTGCATACAGGTAGCTTTTACAGCAGCTGTAGGTGATATGTTTGGAGGAGAAAATAGAATCCTATGCACAAAGAGACAATTTGTACTGATGAAGGACATACTTAGATGCCGGTGTTTCATTGGTCTAATCTTCTTACATAGCCTACTCTCTCCAGTTCTTCTGTTTCTGTTTACTTTATATGACATGACAGCCATGATGGGTTTGGAGCAGTAAATACATGCTGCCAAAGCTTAAGAAATTTTTTCTTATTATCATATTTATCAGTCGAAATGTGATGACAGACGTATTCCTTCTCCTAGGCTGATAATGCTGGCACAGCAGCACAAATGTCACCTCCTCTGCCTCCAGGGACAAACCTGTACTACAGATTTGGCATTTTAAAAATTCGCTTCTTATGAATCAATGAGTTCAAGAGCATTCTGTAATGTAGAGCTCTAGCTCAAGTGAAAAATGTAGTATAGGGGTTACAATAGCTTTCTCTGATATTTCTCACACTGAACTGAACTCTTATTCTCCACTGCCTATAACTTAAGAGAGCTGCTTGTAGGAACCAAGCTAGCAGCTTTGTTGACTCCAGGTTGTTTGAGAAAACATCTCCTATCTCCCATGAGGGAAAAAAACAACAACAACAACAACAACAACAACAACAACAACAACAACAAAAAAAAAAAAAAAAAACAAGAAAAAAACAAGAAAAAGGAGAAATTCCATGAATTTGGAAAGCAGTTCTCATCAAAACTTTCCTAATTTAAAACAGACATAGTTATTGATTCACCTTTTTTTATTATGCAAGATCATTCACATAATATCCTGGGTGTTTACAAATTGCTTACCATTGCATTTATGTTGCTTTTAATAAAGTTCTGCTTCTGACACTGTAAATTAAAAGTGTAACTCTGAAGCATACGGCACAAGTGTTACTACTGTAGGAGTGAAAGTTATGCTCAAACAGGAAGCCTTTAGCAGAGCAAGAAATGGAAGGTTAGTTCATTGCCTTTACCACAAAACCACACTTCCCTACTTAAACATACTGGCTAAGTGTACCACATTACAAATTACTGCACTGGTCACCAAGATGAAAGCATTTCAGAACTTGTGAAAGTTTCCATTTATGCAGTAATAGAAGCTTGACCAAATTTCACACATTCTCATTAATTCTGGCTTCTAGTGGCTCATTTCTGTGGTTTCTGCTAACAAAAGAGCACTTGAACAATTGAGCACGCCTGGGCCACTTGCTTTCCCAAGGAGCTCTGGCACAGGGACGTGCTGACCTGCACCCAGTGCTATGCAAATCCAGCATGCACAGGGGTGTGCAGCTGCTCCAGGGAGCACCGAGACCTGCCACAGTCCTGCAGCAACACCCACCTCAATCCCTTAGGCTTATTTGCTTCTTCTTCTTTTTTACTTTTATTTGTTTTATTTTTAGTTTACTTTTGTTTAAATAACAGCAATTCTGTTTCATATTACATAAATATTGGTATTTTGTAATCCTTTTTCTGGAGTAGATAAAAATCTGAGGAGATAAGCCACTGATTAGTGCTTAGCTTCTGACTAATGCCTTTATTTCAGCACAGAAACTTTTATTCACAGAATGTGTACTGGAAATTAAGGTCCCATGCACAAGGCAGCCAGAGCTCAGCAGGTTCCCAAGGCTTCCAGAACAGTGAACAGAAAGAGCTGTTTCAGAGCTGCTGGGTTACAGAGTACTGTTTTCAATTATCTGTTTAAAACAAAAACAAAAACAAAAAAATTATCCTTCTAACCAGAATGTGACTACAGAGTTTTTTCTTCTACAGTATTTGATTATTCACTGTTTATTTGAATCTATTTGGAAGAATATTTAAATTTCCAGTTAGTGACCTGCTAATAAGTATATCGACAGCACTCATATCTTTTCCTCCTTCTTTCTCTGCCTCAGCTCCTTAAATTCGATCCTCCATTTCCTCTGGCACCACAGCTGACTTTTTCTGTGCTGCTGAAAGCCAGCCAGATGGTGTTTTGGAGTACAGATCTCATTAAGCCAGGAGTCAGTGGCTTAACAGGTCTTTATCCATGTTACCTCATGATAAAGACAGCAAAGCCAGATCAAGTATCTTAACCCAGTTAGAAGCTGCTCTTCAAGACAGCTCTGCAATTTTGTCTCATTCCTTCAGATAATAGCGTAATGCCTGATACAGGGAGTATGAGAGTGTGCATGTGCACACACACGAGCATACTTCCACACTCTTTTCATGTGAATGCAATTTTAGCTTTTCAGTTATTCTACTGAGGCACAAACTGCTTTATCCAGCTGTCATATTACTTGCTCAAATGGAAAATATGGCTGAGTGAATATTGTATAATAGTATATGTTGGTGGTTTTTTTCAATTTTCTCTACATTACTACCATAATTATGTAGGTATCATCTCCGCCCTTTTAATTTTCATCTAATGTATAAAAGTAACAAAAATAAGATGTATTAACTTTTTCTAATATAGAAATTGTTGGCTTGTTATTAATCTGCAACTCTGTGAAACAGTTCTTTAGTCTATGATTAGTCTGTAAACACTGCTGAAAGCAGGTTAACTGTCCAAAGCTATGTTGTATCTTCAAGTAAGAAGTCAGCCTCCTGTTCACAGAGGCAACAAATCAAAAAGAAAAGAGATCTGTCTCCACTGACATAGCTTTTGGCTACAGGAAACTACTTCTATAGATTTGATGAATAGTTGTAGAAATGAAGAGACAGTGGGTGAGACATCGTAGTAATGACATAACAAAACATACCTTAAGTATCTAGGTTCCAAAGAATTGTTTTAGATAATAAATGACAGCACGGCATAGTTTTTCTTTAAGAAGACATGATGACATGATTGCATAGACAACATCTATCACAGGTCAGGAACTAAGACACAACACACAGTATCTGTATACTATAAAAATAATTTTATGTATTTAAAGAATGTTTACTCGTTTATGTGGAAGGTGGATCAATAGAAGATCTTTTTTCTTTTTTTTTTTTTTTTTTTGACGTAGCGTTTCTTTTTACATAGCATCTTAACAATTTCACCAAATCCAGTTGCAGAGGAAAGCTTAAAAGGCTGTGAACGTATCTGCCTATTTCAATCCATCACCCTACAGCGAGCTCTTTATGATGAGATTGCAGAAAAGATAGGAAGGAAAGCAGTGCAAGGAAAGGAAGAAAATTAGAACCGAAAAAGTAATTAGCTGAATATATATCTAATTTAATGCATCTCCTTAGTATGCTCACTAGTATGCATCAGTTTCTGACCATTCTGCTGCTGTGGTCGGGGTGGAGTAGATATAGCAGCAGGTATATATGAGGGATCTCCCATACACTGCTGACCAGGCTGCCACAGTGGCGCACACTAGAAAGAGCCATGTGGATATGTGTAAAGTGTAGACGTGTTCTGCTTATGACTCACACTGTACAGGGAGAGAGATTGGAAGCAACTATGGAAGGGCAAGGAGAGCATCATAGCTGAAGGCTAATCAAAACAAAAGTAGCATTGCTAATTTTATCCCAGTGCTGGCTTGTTCACGTATGTCTGCGATAGGTTTCTCCATGCAGAACAAATCTAGGACTGCAATGGAAGTACAAAGTAGTTACCTCCTTCAGTACCCATAGTGAGTATATTTTGGCCCTAGCATTTGTTGCTAATGTAAACAGATGATAAAATCATAGAATCATAGAATTGCCCAGGTTGGAAAAGACCTTAAAGATCACCAAGTCCAACCATAACCTAACCATATAACCCTAAGTAACAACCCTCCACTAAATCATGCTCCTGACCACCACATCTAAATGGTCTTCAAACACATTCAGGTATGGTGACTCAACAACATCCCTGGGGAGCATATTCCAGTGCTTAACAACCCTTTCTGTAAAGAAGTGGCTCCTGTTAGCCAATCTAAACCTCCCTGGCATAACACGAGGCCATTTCCCCTCATCCTGTCTCCTGGTACCAGTGAGAAGAGACTAACCCTGCTCTCGCTGTAACCACCTTTCAGAGACTGAAAGAGAGCAATAAGGTCTCCCCTCAGCCTCCTTTTCCCCAGACTAAACAGCCCCAGTTCCTTCAGTCTCTCCTCATAGGACATGTTCTCCAAGCCCTTCACAAGCCTGGTTACCCTTCTCTGGACCTGCTCCAGCACCTCCATGTCCTTGCTGTACAGAGGTGCCCAAAACAGTACTCGAGGTGAGGCATCACCAATGCTGAGTACTGACTTCCCTAGACCTGCTCACCACACCATTCCTGATACAAACCAGGATGCCATTGGCCTTCCTGGCCATCTGCGCACACTGCTGGCTCATATTTAGCTGTCTGTCCATCAGTACACCAAGGCCCCTTTCCACAGGCATCTTTCCAGCCACTCCTCCCCAAGCCTGTAGGGGTTGCCTGGATTGTTGTGACCAAAATGCAGGACCTGACACTTGGCCCTAAATATCTAGTCAAATATCTTTCTTCAGTCTGGAAACATGTCTTCCAGGTCTTCCCTGGATTGTCTAAAACAGGAAAATGTTGGAAGTAGGTGCAGTGCTCCACCTCCATCTATCTGCACTGCATTCATACTGCCTACTGAATTCTTCATATTCTAGTACATTTGCTTTTGGTTTATGCAGAACAACTCTTGGAATTTCTTCTGGTATTGCCACAGCTTCAGAGAAAAACATTGTGTATGTTATGTAAGTTGTGAATTCTGAAAAACTCTTAACTGGAGCACTGCTTTTTGCCCTTCTATTCTCAAAATGAACAGAACAACCTGGAAGCGATACAAGAACAGAATAGAAACATACCTGCTCATAGTTTCATAGCACTCCCAAGTCATTTCCTCCACAATTTCAGAAAAGCACCAAGGTACCACAACAAAACACTGAGGATTCAATTGTGACAATAAAATTAAAATGAGAACACAATAACAGTGAATATGAATGCGCACATGCAAAATCTGGTTATTTAATGAGAAATGTGCTTTCCCTCATGACTCATTCACCCATGTTTCCAAATGCCGTTAGAGCCAATGGGCTGGTTTGCTGCCTTTACCACACCCACAGCAAGACTCAGAACAGCTGCAAAGCTGTTGTGATGGAGGGGAAATGAAGCTTGTGTCTGCCCTAGCCCACTCCACCCACAGATCTGGACATCTACTTTTGGATGAAGAGGAGGGCAGTACTTTTTCATATGGAAGAACGGACGCTCTTTGCAAATATTGAAATATGATTGTCCTGTCTACAGGAGACTTCCACCCATCGCTGGCAGTATTTGATTTCATGTAATGGGTACCAAAGTGACCTTTCAGGAAAGCTCAGCAGCTGAGACCTCAGCTGGTGGCCCACATGAATGCCATGCATCTACATACACAAAGTGGGAAATCTGAAGAGTCAGGCTTGATTTTATTTGTCTGTAATCCATCACATTCATTGCATGTCAAGTATGTGGCAGGCATATATTTTATCACATTCAAAGTAGTGTAGCAGGTTATTAAAATTCTCTCCATGGCTTTTGATAGTTATTTACTTTTCTTATCTCCTCCTCTTTCTCTGGATTCCCTCAGAGAGTAGCCAGGACTGCCCCAAAATGAAACAAATGACTCTTAATTCTTGTTGTTATGTTTTGCTTCCCTATCTTTTCAAATAAATTAAAATAATGAGATTTCTTTCCCTACTTGTCAATCCCCTGAAACAAATCCCACAGCTGATGAACAAGGCAGCTGCTGCTTCCTTGCTCGTAGCCTCCGAGGCTTAGAGATCCATGCCATCAGGGCAGCCTACTTTGTCTGCTTTAAGTGGATCTAAGCTTCTAAGAAGCAATTCTCTAATCTGCACATGGTCTAGTTCATTCTCTGTCATTATATGTAAACTGATCTCTGACTTGAACTGATCTCCTGTGTTTCCCTGTAAAGGGAGATGCGAAGTAAGTGTTTAACAGTGCTGCTGCTGTTACAGCATCTCCTGCTTATAAACTGCCCGGTGTCAGTTTGAAGTGGCTTAGTGATTTCATTTAATCCTTTGATTAAATCTTTCCAGGATAACATTTCAAAAGGTAGCAAAAGCCATGTCATGAATATGTGTACCGAAAACTATGCTTATTTCAGCCCAAGTTAGAATGTGGGCAAATGCCTGTATGAATAGATGCATGCAAAATGTCTTTTTTTTTCAAGAGAAACGATGGACTGCTTCTCTTCTGCATGTTGATTTTGCTCCTGTTAAAGTCTCAGAAAACATTTTGAAATATTTTGAGTATTCAAGGGTTGCAGTTGACAAGCTTGCATAAACCTTCCTCCTTTCTTCTTAAACCTTATTGCCTGGATTCTATCGAGGATTCTTTTTGAAAAGGAACATCAAATTCAAAGTCAAAATTAAAAAAAAAAAAGCAATAACAGCACATTATGTACTTGCCACTCATGCTGTCTCACACGGATAAGAAAGGCTGTGCAGCGACACTGCTGACATGCAATCAGGCAGGGGAGGTGGGACAGACGGAACAATAGCATCATTAGTGTCTTAGATAAGTCTGGTCCTGCTTGTTATTTGTGCCTGTTCAATTAATTATACAAGGAATAAAGAGAACAGAGATTGAGAATGACACCTGTGTTCTTGAGAGGAATTTGTGTTGCTGTATTTGATTTCAGACCTCTTGATTGTTCTACAAAGATAATCACAGTGATTGTAAGCAGTTGGGAGAATGAAGGAAAGAAACATCCAAATTCACTCTTCTAGATCAGAATTGATACCTTTTAAGAGATAATCACAAAAGTCAGAACATTTCATTTTAATATTTGCATTACTTAAATAGCTGCAATTTTCTCTGTTTAAAAATACAAACACCAAGATCTCTTCTCCAAAAAATACCTAGATGGCGTGCACAGGTGGACACACACTGAGAGAACAAGAAGACAGAGTTGCCATAGACATGCATTTTCAGTGACTCAGGTGCTTGTCAAAGTCTCATTTTCTTCATTCAGTACCTTTAGCAGTGGAGCAGTGAACTGGATCAAATGTTTTGCTTCTCTTTTTAGAAGCTTCCTTTTGGCCTAAAGGGAGAACACATTTTCTATAGAAAACTGTCTGGTGGAAACTCACTGCATCCCTCCCTGAGTCTTCTCACTGAGCACACTTATAATTCTGCATCAAAACTCACTCTCATTTAGTTTCACTTAGTGACTAATTTGCTGCTCCAGTGCATAAGTCTCTCTCTTATGTTCTCAAAAGAACATATTTTTCTTTCTCCTGTGACAACCATTTTGTGCCTATTTGTAGTCTGGTATCTTACAAGTTTCTGGAATTACTCTGACATTGAGAAGGAAAAGCTGAAATATTTGTGTTAAAAGGATTTTATTTTTTTTTTTTAAAGCTAAGCGACCTTGTCAAAGACATCATGTTAAAATCCTCGCTTGTCATCAGCTTTGTGTCTGGAGTGGCTGTTGAGGAATGTTTTTAATAAAACGTTCTCTTCCTACGTTGGAAAAAGCAAGTTAAAGTTCTACATTTGACTGTTCTTAGTATGTTCTTCATACATAATTGCAGATATATTTCAGCCTTGCTTTCTGCCTACTATGAAGCTTTGATTTAATAACTGTTTCTGCATCATATAATGGATTGCCCTGTAAATCTTGTGTTGCAGTGAAGCAAATATTTATTTGCACAGTGGTTGAATAGAGTGAGCAATATTTAACACAGTGTTATGACTCACAGTGTATCTTTATTGCGATAACTCCTACCAACATCTTCAAATAACAGTTGCTCAGTTTTTCAGCTTTGCACAAAGTTTCTACAATGTGTGTTGCCCCCACAAGGCTCTGTACCTGCTGATAAGAATCCATATAATAGATGGCAACAATGAGGGCAGTGTAAGAAAAACAGCTTTCAAGGATTCTCACTAGCCTTTTTCGACTGATCTCTATCCTTACAAAGTAGTCCAAAACTCTGGGTGTTAGGACAGGTAATTAGGTATTTCAGAAAAAGAGAAGGAAAACCAAAAAAACTTTGTAAACTATTTATCTGCAAATGAAGACCAAAATCCAATGCAATGCTCAAGCTGAGGGGATTCTGAACCTGCATGGAGTGTTCTTCAAGTTATTCATGATGGTATTATTCGGATTAGTTTATGAAAGGACAAGGTGATGTGGTTGCTTCTGACATCAGGTCTTTTAACACAATTTTAAATGAAGCAATACTTGTTAGACAATGTGTAGAATAAACTAATGATCTGTTCAGAGGAAAATTTTAAATGATTAATAGAAACTAGCTGTGATCATGAGGAAAGAGGCTGAAATAGATGAGCTTACTTTCTTTAACAGTACATGGAAACTCTTATAAACTGCTAACCCACATTTCTGCAGCAGATAATGACCAGGAACAGAACTTCTCTACTTAAATGGCAATAGGTTAAATAAATGCAGCAGTATGATGAAGGTGCTTGTGGACTGTTTTTTTTCCAAGAAATAAACTACAGCTCCATCCTCTGGAATCTTAGCAGAGTAACCTAGTAATGTAAATTAGAGATGAGCTTGTAGACGGGATTTCACAAGACTGACAGCCTGCCTCTGAAAACTCATGTAGTATCTTTGAAATTTCCACACACATCAGTGCAATGAGCTGGTTCTAGCAAAGTTCTGCACACTTAGCAACTGAAGAAAAAGCTGATTTATGGGCTGTAACTGCCAGCAACCACCCTCTTCTTTTTTTTTTTTTTTCTTTTAACTGTCCTTCCTCTGCTTTAACCCACACCAATGCAATCAGAGTGTCAGGGGGCAAATTAATCTGGACTCCAGGCAGTGCTAAAATGTCAGGCTTAATTGCACCTCAGGCATTTATGGCCTCATATCAAGTTTCAGAATTATAATAGACTGACTTTTGATACAGTTAATATATGCTATACAGACATCTTGCAGGAAATTATTGCTCCAGTCTCCAGTCCTGTCTTCTCTCTCTTCGTCCTAAACTGCGACAATTCAGAATGCAAATTAGATCAATGTGGAATACTGGCAGGAAATAGGGCAATGTATTTCATTCATCTTTGTGAAGAATTACTGTATGTACTTACTGATTACTATTTAAACATCAGCATTATTAGCTATTGTATGGATGTTGGTTTTTTAAATCTTTTTTTTCAGTGTATGATGGCTCATCTTGTTTAAAAAGTAGTTGGTTGGGGGGAAATGCCTCAATGCTTCCTTCCCTTGAACAAAAGAATGGGCAGCATTGGAGGTACAAACAGAAATAACCTGAAGACAAAATAAGATCATGTAGCATAGAAAATCCACAGTACACATGCATCTGTAGCTTCACCATGCCCTCTAAGTGCTGGCATTTTCTCTTTGTAGGCAACACATTCAGACAGAAGTTACTGTGTAAAGCCTGAAGAAGTTCTCTACTTTTCCCAATAGCCTTGCCAAAAGGTTTCTCTATTTCATCCACAGAATACACAGTTTTGCATTTTGACAGAAACTGACAAGTATTTTACTATCCTTGGGCAAAGGCTATACTCCTTCTCTTTAAAAGTCTTCATTGAAAGCTTTTTAAAAGAAGCAAACACACGTATGCCAACAACTTCAGGAGAAAAGTTGTGAATTCTGCAGAAACTTTAGAAGCTCATTAGTTCCTAATTCAGGATTTCTGGCAAAAATATACAGTTAGCTAGTTAACTATGCTAGTTACAGAAGTTGATAAGAACTCCTTATATCCATGACATTAGTGTGAGAACACTATCGTAACTGAATCTTGCCATTTCCTGACAGAGGTTGACTAGCCTTCATATGCTGCATCACAACTAAATATGGCAACTAATGTTCCAGAACATGCTGCCACCACACATCCAGATCTGGACACTGACTGATGAGCATTAGGAAAAAAATTGGAAATGAGAGGCAACGCTGTCAAAAACAATGCAGAGAACATTAATTCACATACACATACTTATTTCTACCTGCCATTTGCACGGTAGCAGTAAATCAGCTGGAAAGAATTGACTAGCACAAATATCTACATGAGATTAATTTCCTATAAAATAAATTTGGCCTTTAACAAAGGGGTGCACAGTGCCAGTATGCTCTGCTCTTTTTACTAAGTTAAGCAAGCCTGTGAATCAAAATAGAAGAAAATATGTCTAGCCAGACAGCTTAATGTATGCTATGATTATCCTTAAAGATCCTTTGAAATACCCTTGATATGTTTCAAGCTACTATCTTCAGTTGTTTCTGAGAGATGAGAAAAACATTAGACTGTTATTTGGATCCCTGACAAATCTTGTAGGTTTATGGAAATAGAACTACAGGAGACTGTGTGTGGAAGAATATATTTGTGATGTGAGAGTTGAAGAAAATGCTGATACTCATTATCAAGCCAGCCATGTGGGGATTAAAGCAGTACTTCCTTAATTAAGTAGAAAAAAATGAGTGCAGGTTATAAAACAGAGGTCAGAGAAGATGGAAAGATGAGCTGGAAAAAATCATCAGGAATCTAAACTTAGAATGGTTTCTTTAATTTAGTTTGAAAGATTGGTAGAACTGCATGGGGAATAATATGACCGTGATTCTATGCAGTAATACGTTATTTTTAGGTCACTCAAGCTGTGAATAAAGCAAGTACCCCTAGGGAGATGTTTCTTTTTCTTCGTAGACCTTGCCTCCTGCTAAAATGTTTTTGTTCAGCTGTAGTGGCATGGGCTTTCTACAAGCCTCTGTATTGGTTCCACTTACTCCCTCTGAGAAAAAAAAAAAAAAAAAAAAAAAAAAAGATTTTAATTATGGATATGGTAATAGAAGTTTTGCTTACAGCATCTCAGGAAAAGATAGAGAAATTAGCTAAAGGCTATGCAAAATACTGTCCAGTAACTGATCAATTCAGAGTACTTTAGGTAAAAGAAAAAAAAAAAAATAAGGAAAAATAGATTTGTCTCTGAACTTGCAGCAGTTTAATTTTCATTAAATATCCTACACATTGCATCTGTAACTAGATAATGTCTAGCTGTATTCTCCTTAAATCTTTTTCACCATAAAATTTGTTGATCTAATTTATTCCAAGTGATGGAATTTTCCATTGACTTAGATTCTGTGAAAATCACAAGGTTTTCCTTTTATTATTACTGAAACGGAGGGGATAAATATAAAGTTAGTTTATCAGCTTCACCCAGAGCTTTAATTATAAAGCATAAGAGAACCAGTTAGGACAGGACAGAACGGAATACAAGACTAGAAAATGAAAATGCCAGAATCACCTGTCATGAAACAAGCAAGAATTAAGTCATGACAGCATCAGCAAGCATCATTGACCCCAGGTCTAAGATACCGTTGTGAGACTTGAAGGTTATGGAGAATGTAAATACTACCAGTACTATTAAGAGCTTCCTGAATTCAGAAAAGCCACTTGACCCTTTATTTCCTTAGTTTTCAATCCCTTTTGCAATTAGAAGAAAAAAAAAAAAAAAGTGGGAAGACACTTCCAGCTCCCTTTGGCTACAAAGGAGTAAAGTTATAGAAGAACTCCTTTGTATGGTCTTGCCCACATTCACAACAGGTTCTCCTCTTCTGTCCCATCTCAATGGCAAATACTTCTTCTGTCCCAGAGTGAAGAAGCCACAACCCTTGAACGGTTGACACAACTGATGTTATTTTTATTTTTTATTTTTTGTCTGCGGGTAACATTTATTAACACAAACACACACAGTATATGCATGCAACAAGATAGAGAGCATCAGAAGTCTTTCTTCCGTATCATCTCATGGACTTGATTTTTTATGTCTAACTCAAGAAATATTCTTTATCTCATAATATCCCCAATATCTCAACATCATCCCATCCAGAATCTAAAATACAAGTGAACCAGCCTGTGCAAGTCCCTTGCACTTGGAGAAACAGCACAGAGGATACTCTTCTCTTCTAGGACATTTACTTGTAATAGGTTGAAACATGGGAGAAAAGAGAAGGAAAGAAGTAAAAGCAGGAGTAAGTTTCCCCCGTTGCCTTGCTATCCTTTCCAAAACCTGTGCCACCACCACCCCAGTCATGTGGCAGGCCTGCTCCATGGTAGTGCAGCCCCGGCTGCTGCCTAGCCATCCAGGGCCAAGCACAGATTCTGAGCAGGAGAGACGAGCAAGACAAGTACCAGCCTCACAACCTGGAGAGTAAACTCATGACAAGCCTGCCTGCTGGAACCGCGTTGCCAATGTCATCCCTATCGGATGAGCACTCCTACCTGTTTCCTACTCCTTTTATCAAAACCTCACTTCTTTTCTGTATTGCTATTCTTCATGTCCTTTACTTCCCCTCCTTTCTTCCCTTTTGAACGATATGTGCTTTGTTCATAACAGCATGTGGTTAAGCCTGATCCCTGGAAGCAATGTACCAGCATGAGTCTCATGACAGTTTCTGAAAGGAAGAAAGATGCCTGACAGCTCAGCGGAGAAATATTTGCAATGCTCCTGAGGGCAGGTTTTCTCATTTTGGCCACGAGCCCTGGTTTGGTTGCCATCGTAAGCTAAACCCCTCCACAAAAAGGTCTATCTGACTGATGAAGCGAGCAATTAATTTGCTCTTCAACTTCAGTCTGCACGGTGTCGTTTCAATGACAAAGTTGAATTTAGTTCTTGGTCACCAAGACTACGAGAGTGTCAGAGATTTTTATGATGTGCAGTCACTTTTCACACATAGTGAGCATGTCAGTGATACAGCAGAAATATAATGACATCAGAAATGCTTGTTAGAAAAGACACCTTCCTAGATTTTTAAAGTTGCGTTCACATTACCAAAAATCCTGAACAAATATGAAATTAAAACAATTACAATTTTACATAACTACAAACCCCATGTAGCAAATGATGTAATGTAATTACTGAACTGCTGGCTAATCTGTTAAATGAACCAAAATCCTAAATGAGTAAATCTGCTGGGTATTTATATATTCCCAGGCAAATAACTTTGAGATTATATCATTAAGGTTGGAAATACATTGCCCTTTAAATCAGCTAATGGAATATTTGTTAAGTTCTGCTACTAATTTCCTCAGCATCAAGAATCACGTTACTATTCCAATGTCAGTTTTAAATATGTCCTCACGTTCTTTTCTGCCTTGCATCAACATGAAACACATCATATCCATATTTCCAGTACAAACACCAACAGGAGTGCCGTTTCTAAGGAAGGAGTGCCATGCCCTCCTGAGATGGCAATTGTGTACTTCTACAAAATACAGCCTGTAAAGTACATGTCTGGCATAAATACCTATAGACATCAGCTGTTGATGTGAGGCACTAAAACTAAACATACCGGCATTCAGAGAGGTAGAAACAGAGTGTAACTTAAGCACCAGCTTTCTCAGGGAAACTTGGCACTCTTTATGAGCCAGGGACCTACCAACCTTAATCCTGATATAAGAACCAGGATTCATGTAAGTACCATGGAAATGGTATGAACCACTATGAACATATGCACGTTTAGGAGAATACTAAAATCTCAGAATTTCCCAAATATTTCAATATACTTTCCAAAAATAGTATGCATTTCAGCATTAAAAATGACAGAATCAGTTAGGAAGATAAATATTTCCCAAGGTTTTGTTTTCGTTTCATTATTCTGCAAACACAGTTCGTAGAACCAGGAAACACAGGTTATGATTGAGTTTTGAAAGTTCAGAGAGAGTCAGTGAATTCAGACCATAGTGAATAGACACTTGTGACATGAAGTTATCGTACAGGTCTTCAATATGCCCCACAGTATCAGCTTATAAATGAAGAATATTTTTCAGAATATTAGGTACTATATACATAATTTGCTCCATAAGTAATGCCTCCTTTTGTTTGTTTGTTTGTTTGTTTGTTTGCTTGTTTTACAGAAACCACAAAAGCGTAAAGAGCAGAATAACACTATTAGGTAGAACAAATTCTCACCCACAAAAAACTACTTTTCAACATAATCACCACCATTAGCTATGCATTTTCACCAGCAATGCGCAAGAACCTGGATATTGTGCCTGTAAATGGAACATCTGGAATGCCTTCTGGAACATGGCTTGTATTTAACACCTCTGTTGCCACTGCTAAAATAAAACACCCACTCCTCACTGTGCTCACATCCACTGGTTAGGCTCCATAAACATTCAGTAAGTGTTGATGAATGTCAGTGGGCACCATTTTTTCTACATGGAGAAATTCAATGACACACCTTTGCTTCATAAGCACTTCCATGTCAGACAACATTCTGTCAGACTGCACCTCTGCTGTCATCTATCACACAGCAACATAATGGAATGGGATACTTTTCGGAAGGTTCAGCCTCTACTGCTATACCACTACCATTGGTTTCCGAGGTCGTGGGCCCACATTGTAAAATAGGAGACACTATTTTCAGAGCAGCCTTCACATTTTCAGCATAAATTGAAAATTCCAAGTTCCGTTGGATCCTAAAATAAAGAAAATATACTTTTAGTGTTTGCAAAGAAGGATGCTTTAGTTTAATCTCCATGCTGTATCCCAACTACTTGCGCTTGGATTAGGAGCAGGAACCCACTGTATCAGGCATCAGGCATCACATAATCCTTGTCATCTGGATCACTAGTGAAAAAATTCAGATGGCCTGCTTGAAGAAATATGGCACACAGTTTTCTAAGAGGAAAAGACATGGAAGTGACTGGAAGGTTATCAGCAAAATTATGACTTTGCATTTGCTTTCATAGCTGTTGAAAGAATTTTAACAAATTCTTCATATTTTTTAACAGCCATTACCAGATAGAGCTTGTGGGAAGGAATAAGTGAGTTTTCTTAACAAGTCAGTTGCTTAAGTTTTTTTCAGAGAGTGAGACCAGGCTTTCTTGAATCTCTGCAGTGTGTGCATTCCTGGAATTATGCATTCCATCCTAAGTGGAATTTATTTTGGTAAAGCAGAAAATCCTGAAACTAGTACTTCAGTTTTTCTCTCCCAGAAATCTAGTGACAAAATAAGTGGGCATCCATTAGGGACTACTTAAAAACCTTTAACTATATTTTCAAGACATTTTCAAAATATACTAAAATAATTCAGTAACTATAGTGCTGTCTTTCTTTCTTTCTTTCTTTTCATTTTTTGTTGCTCATTGCTTTTTTGAGGTGCTGGCAGTGGGGAGTTTCTGTGTTTTATTATTCTTATTTGAGAAATCAGTTACTAATTTTCTTTAATAGAAACACTGGCTCCTGAAGTGAATATTTGCATTCTTATTCACTGAACACTGCACAGTATACAATAGGGGCACCACCTCTCTTGAAATACTTTTTTATTTCTTATATGAAAGCCATACTAATACACATATTAATTCGTACTTATGAATAGAATGATTTTCTCCATCATCTTTCCCACTACCCGCTTCCCCACAGTTAAAATGAAGAATTTAATAGTAGCTTGTCTGAATAATATAACCCCAACCCTGCTGTTAGAAGAGTTTAATGGAAATGTAGCTACTTTATTTTATGAACTACAGTATAAAGTTCACAAAGAGACTGACTGTGTAACTATTTTGTCACTGTGCCATCTCAAACAACAGGCCTGCTATTAGAAAATGTAGTTTAACAGAGCTAATATTTTCCTTTCTAAAATCATGTTTATATCTGTGGTATGAAAAAAGTTCAAGTGGGGGAAGGCTGGCTCAAAAGGACTCATACAAATGCACTACTTTATGGTTTTAGGACAAGAACCAGCAGTTAAGTGTAGAACTCCACTTAGTGGAATTTAAAACTTAAGATTAGAGGTAGCCTCTGGGCCCTATATAGGATATAGGGAATGAGTCAGGTGACTTAAAAATAACTGTAGTGTAAAGGTGACCTGAAAAAAAAATACTGAAAAGGTAACCTGAAATATCTACATGCTGAATAGGAAATCCTCAAAATTTAAACTACAGAAAATAGAAGGAAAGGCTGAAAAAAAAAATAAAAATACAGGCATTCTTAACATTTCACTTCTTCACAGTTTATGTCTGAGTCAGTCGATGTAAAGGCAAATGTGTTTTTATATTCAAAGGTACAGAGACAAGAATCCTCTCTTAAGAACAGTATGTTTGTTTGTGGAACATGGCACAACTTGCCATGCAAACTTACAGTCTGAGGCTCTGCTACCATATTCAGTGATAAAGCCACATCCGATGAGACTCCTGGTTGGAGATACTATTGAGGCGTGCATCACTTTTCAAAGAAAAACTTCAGCCACACTCTCCTAGGATCAGAAAAGAGACAACGGTGCTACTGAGGTATACTGAACTTCTGCTTAAATATAGTTCCTGTAGGTTTTGGGCTTGCAGTCATGCGACTGGTTTCCCCTCTTTCAAAGAGGGAAGGAGGTCCTTGGGGAAAAGCTGGCAGGGCTCATTGGCAGAGCTTTAAACTAGATTTGGAGGGAGAGGGGAGTGATAGCAAGCCTGCCCATGATAAAGTGTGGGAAAGCATAACTAAACAGGCAAGCTGCTAGCAAGGGCCCTCAATACGCAGCCATGAGATGTACTGGTGACACTGCAAAATACTTGAAATCTTACAACTATGAGCCAGGGACCACTGAGATAACAGAAGGCAGCAGGGAAACTCAAGGGAAATACTTTAAAGGAATTAAAAAGTTATCCTTCAAGAATGTGGCAAGGCCAGCTGTCTAGCTTAAGTGCTTCTACATCAATGCACACAGTTTGGGAAACAAACAGAAGTAGGAAGCCAATGTGCTGCTACAAAACCATGACATGATTGTTATCACTGAAACCTGGTGGAATGATTCTTGTAACTGGAGAATGGCTATCAATGACTATTCAATAGGGGCAGGTCTGAAATGAGGAGAAGAAGTGTCGTTCTCTACATCAAGAAAGGAATGAAGAGCTGTCCCTAAAGAATGGCCACAAGCAAGATGAAAGTTGAGTGAGAATTAGAGACCAAGGCAACAAAGGGAGACCTGTGGCTGGTGTCTACTACAGTCCACCTGATCAAGCAGAGCCTGTTGATGAAGACTTCTTTCTCCAACTACAGAAGGCATCATGATTGCAGGCTTTCATCCTGATGGGGGATTTCAACCACCCTAGCAGCTTTTGGAAAAGTGGCACAGTGAGCAGTTGGCAATGCAGGAGGCTCCTGAATGCACTGAGAATAACTTCTTAAGCCAAGCAACTGACAGTCCCATGAGGGGGGATGCAATACTGGACCTGTTGCTCACCAATGCAAGTAAACTGATTGGTGACATCAAGACTGGAGCTGGCTGTGCTGTGGTGACCATGCAATGGTGTATTTCACACTTTTGAGGGATACTGGACTAGAAAAGAGTAAAATCGGGAAGCTTAATCTTAGGAAAGCCAAATTCCAGCTCTTCAGAGAGTTAGACAACAAGACCCTCTGGGAATCTGTCCTCAAGGACAAGGGAGCAGAACAGAGCTCACAGATCTTCAAGGAAGCTTTCCTTTGGGAACAAGGGCTCTTCATCCTCCTGTGTAGAAAGTCAGGAGGCAAGAGACTGGCATGGATGAACCAGGACCTATTGGTCACAGAATCATAGAATAACCAAGGTTGGAAAAGACCTTCAAGATCATCCAGTCGAACCATCCATCTAAAGAGCAAGAAGAAAAAGCACAAGCAGTGGAAGATGCGGCAAGTATAGGAGTATAAGGGTGCTGCTAGGCTGCACAGGGAAGGGGTCAGGAAGGTCAAGACCCAGCAGGTTTGCAGAGGACATCAAGCTGTGCAATGCAGTCAAAATGCCTGGGGATGAGATGCCATCCAGACAGGATCAAGCAGTGGGCCCAGGTGAACTTTATGAAGTTCTACAAAGCCAAATGCAAGGTCTTGTACCTGGGTCATGATAATCCTGATATCAGTACGAGCTGGGGACTGTGAGGATAGAGCACAGTCCAGCCCTGCTCAGAAGAACTTGGGAGGTATGGTGGATGGGAAGCTGGCCATAAGCCAGCAATGTGCCTTCTCAGACCAGAAAGCCAGCCATATCCTGGGCAGCATTAAAAGAAGAGTGGCCAGCAAGTTGAGGGAGGTGAGCTTGCCCCTCTCAGTCCTCAGTATAGAAGAGACATGGGCCTGTTGTACTGCATCCAGAGGAGGACCATAGATGATCCCAGGGATGGAACACCTCCTCTACAAGGATGGCCTGAGAGAGCAGGGTCTATTCAGCTTGGAGAATTCTCCAGGGAGGCCTGACAATGGCCTTTCAATATCAAAAGGGGGGCTTTAGAAAAAATGGAACAGACTCTTTAGCAGAGTCTTTTGCGACAGGACAAAGGGAAATTGTTTCAAACTAAAAGAGGGGATATTTAGGCTGGATATATGAGAAGATGTTATTTTACAAAAAGGGTGTTAAAGAAAAAAGAACAGGTGACCCAAAGAGGTAGTGGATGCCCCATTCCTGGAGATATTCAACTTTATGCTGGAGGGCTCTGAGCAACCTGTTATAGCTGTGGATGTCCCTGTTCATTGCAGGGGAACTGGACTACATGACCTTTAAAGGTCTCTTCCAACTCAAACAATCCCATGGCTCTATGAATGTAAGACAAATAGTACACCAGCATTTTTCTTTCACAGGCATTTTTTTCTCCCCCTCACTTTTTTCATAAGATCCAAAAAATCTATTTAAGCACACTTAATTTTTCTACTAATCATGTACGTTACACTAAATTTGCACTCAGTGCTCTTGTTCTGTGTCCTCTACTTTTTTCCTGGCAATGTAAACAAGGATCACTCTACCTTCTACCTTCAGAGCAGTACAAAACCATGACAGAATTACCACTGGCAGCACATCTTCCAATAGCTCATCAGAAAAACTGTAATCTGCAAAAGAGGACAAACTTGGCTAGCTGTGGTGGAAGCATCTAGGCTGCTCCAAAAGGAGTATGTGACCTGGAAGAAATTTACTAAGACCATGACAGGAATTTCTCTTCTATCTTTAAAAAAAAAAACAAAACACAAAGCTCAAAAAATGCTATTTCTGATTGCTGTTCTGGTACTAAGGCAGAAAGTCATCTACAATCTAAATCTACTTTTACAACCGTGCTTGAACTTTACATGCATAACAGCTAACTGCCATGATGGAAGCCTTTAAATCTCTGCTGCCTTAGGTTGACTGAAGATGTGATTTTTGTTTTGTTGGTTTTTTCGTGTTTTTTTTCTTTTCTTTTTTTTTTTTTTTTTTTTAATGCAAGTAAACACCATTTTGATGCAGAAACAGAGGAATTTAGTAAAAGCATTTACACAAATGCCTTCTGAAAGCACACAGCATTTGCATATAAAAGCATTCCCACAGTTGCATTGTTCATTCACTTTAAGGAATTTGCACTAAATGCCAAAGGAAGTTCAATAGGGATTGAGGTAATGTGGTATTTCAAATATCTGTTATGTTTGGATTGATGTTCTGGGTTTCATGTTTTTTGCCTTGTGAATACTGGCATATAGTACACAAGATCTAGGCAATGAATGAGTTGGATTTTAGAATTAGGAGTATCGTTCCTTAATTTTTGAACTATAAGATAGGCTACTAGCAGATCTGGAAGGAAAGAAGGAAGGAGGGAAGGAGGGAAGAAGAAAAATTAGCATTAGCATTTACAAGAGGACTACAGATATCAGGAAAAAATACTGAAATCTACATGGCAAAGACAGGTATCTCACAAGGGCTAAGTATCTTGATTTTATGTCTACTTTAAAAAGAATCTGTTTGCAATTCAAAAACTATTGTGTCCAGGTATTAAAAACATTAACTGCATTTTAGCCAATATTTACCCCAGCATTTTCCCATGGAAATATGCAGTTTAAAATTGGATTTAAGTTGACACTGGAGTTATAATGGACTGTAAAATCAAGCTACTCCTTTTAGTTTATATTTAGAGGACTCCAGCTACATTATAAGATGGATATATCTCCCACAATGTAAGAAATGAAAACATATAAAAAACAACTTAGTTGGCTCTAGCAATACTATTTTCAATTATTTCAAAATAATTATATAGTGAGATAAGAAATTAGTCTCGTGTTGTTTTCTAGTCTGTTGCAGGATCAAGTGTTAAAATTCAGTTTCTGGAAATGTAGCTTCACTAACAGCAGATAAAAGCATGTCATGCATGCTGGGGAAATCTCAGGTACATCCAAGTATCTTGCTCAGCCTTCTTCCTGTGATTAAGGAAATAATTGGTTTTGGTGACAGGCTGCTGAGTCACATCCCCCACATATTCCAGATTCACTCAGTTTCTTGCTATCATTCTGTGTATGTGATCATTGCTCACTTGAAGGACAGTGACCTCTGTAAAGAAATATCTAATTATTAACCCAAATGCTACCTGCTACAAATCAGCATTTTGTCCCACTGTTATCTTAATCAAGCTAGAGGTGCTTCCAGATTAATCTTCTGACTAGCAAAGATCAGAGACAAGGAAAGGAAGCAAGAAAGAAAGTGAATACATTACAAGAAGGGAAAAGATGAGTCCTTTTTTTAGGGATTAAATCAAGTTCTAAGGATTTGTTTAGAGCAGATGGAGTAAATCCATCTGAGAAAAATGGCTATTTATCTTCCTTTCCTTAGAGTCCTCAGACAATGCTGGTTCTTTGAACAGATGTCACTCTGAGTGAAAGCGGATATCTGAAACTGGTGGCTCTCTTCTCAAAAACAGGTAATTTGGCTATCATACTCAAACTGATCACATTGATGGGATCTGCCTACTCTCTGGAAAAGGGAGATAGTTCCAGTTTCTGACATGGTTTTTGGTGATTCTTCTTCTCTATATATGTAGAACTGAGACAAAGAAATTCTGGAATAAAGAGGAACCAGGGAAATGAGTTAACCAAGCCTTATTTAATGATAGCTTAATAAAAGAGGAATATGTTTTTTGTTTTTTTTTTTGTCAGGTTATCTAATTGGTTCAATATACACAACTGAGTATCTTTATTTTCAGTCTTAAAGAACTAATAGTTGACCAGATTCTGTGGAACACGGAAGAAATGGAGGGAAATGCCTTATCTTCTTTACACTGCTGCTGCAAAGCTGAGTTAGTTAGTATTTAAATACTCTATAATAAACCTAAAATACTAGATAAACATTACATTCATTTACTGTTTCTCTTACCAGTGTCACAACTTAATTCTTTGGCATGAATTTTGAACATCAGATTGACTTCATCGAGTGAAGCAAAGTAAGAACAGGCAGACATCCAATGTCCCACTGTTTGTTGTGGCACATACGCACCTGGCCATGATATATATCTGTGGTTGAGTGATGTCCCCCAGTGCTCATCCTGAGGCTAAACCCTCGTCCAGAATATTAACCTTTGTGACGTTTTGTATTGCCTGTATGTAATAATCAGCTTGTAGTGAACCTACCATCAGTTATCCCACAGTAAATACATCTGGATCTATCTGGATTTTGAAAGGTGTGGATGCGTGACTCAACCCATAGAGAACTGCTTTAATTTCAACCCAACACCGATAAATTTACCCCTGGAGAAACAATAGCTAAACACTGACACTTTTTTCAATTTTTTATCTTTCAGTGCTTGTCTCTCACATTTCAAAACATAAATCAGCCCGTTCATACACATCTACCACAGTATGATTTGTTCTAGCCTCAAGCACTGCCTCTCTGTTCAAGTGCACTGCCTGCAGTTACCTTTAAAGCAACGTTAGCATAGAGCAAATTGCCTTAAAACTAAACAATTGTTTGTTCAGTGGACTTTGCTGACAGATTTTGTCTTGTTCTATGCAAACAAACATTTACAGATATTGTCAATTATAGACGTATATGCAAAGAACAATTTGGCATCACTACTCTTCCTTTTCTTTCATGTCTTCTGTCCATAATTATTCATTTTCCAAGGTTTCATAATAAAAAGCACCAGGCCTCCCCACTTGTCAGTGTGCCTATGGCTAGCTTTGTGAAACCTGGCACTATTCTTGAACTTCATCTGCAAACTGAGTAATGGGAATCCTTTTTAAATCCTTATAACATAGCATCAGCACAACCTCCCAGCAAGTATCAAGGACTACTGTAAGACTTGCTAAAAACACTTTTAAAGCTTGAGTTACTTCCACTTCTATAAGCAAGTAGTCTTGCTCTAGGAAGAATTAACATCTTAGAATGATGTATCTCACTACAGACTGCACCTCAGTCATCAGGTATGTGTGGAAGGAATTAGTGAACTGTGATCTAGTATCACTCATTGCCTAGAACAATCAAATAACGAATGTTGAACAACTGTTTTCCTACACTGAATCCTTAGGTGAAGTTTTACAGTTGTAGTATAAGATCTGGTTTGCATATACTAAACATTTTGTCAAGTCTCCCTTCAGTGTTATCATAGACATCTGATGATTATTTTCCCAACACAAGGAAAGTCACTGAGAATTTTGGAAATAAATAAATAAATCAATCAATCAGTGAGACCTATGTAGAGGTCCCAGAGGCAAAGTACAAGAGTGAGAGTATGTAAGGACACATTAAAAGCCTTAGGACATATATGGACAGTTTTCAGGAATGTTTATCTGAGTTGGCACATTCAGACTAATGACAACTAATTGAATTACTTGCATCGGGGCAGCACTAATCAACCATGTCAGATTTCTCATATGCTTCACTCTAAGATTAAAAGACCATTGTATATGTTACCAATATGTTACCAAACAGATCCAACAAGTGCAACAATAAACATTTTCTCATCTAAAGCTATGTCTTCTCACAAACCATAGAATCGTAGAATCATAGAATCACAGAATCACAGAATCATAGAATCATAGAATCATAGAATCATAGAATCATAGAATGGCCTGGGTTGAAAGGACCACAATGATCATCTAATTTCAACCTCCTGCTGTGGGCAGGGTCACCAACCACCAGACCAGGCTGCCCAGAGCCACATCCAGCCTGGCCTTGAATGCCTCCAAAGATGGGGCATCCACAGCCTTCTTGAGCAACCTGTTCCAGTGTGTCACCATCCTCTGTGTGAAAAACTTCGTCCTAATATCTAACCTAAACCTCCCCTGTCTCAGTAAACCACTCTTAATTGTATGTAAAATGTGGCAAACAAAATAGTTATGATTAATTTGTTTTTACAGTATTGTTTTAGCTTATTTTACTTCATTAACGTATCATCTTTTAAGCACTGGCTTGGCAGAGCTGAAGTTTAAAACCTTCTGTTCACAGGAAAGGCATTATTATATAAGCAGCAGCATTTCAAAACCTTACTTCATGTGCAAAGTTTTGCTAAAGGTGCAAACTGAGGTAATTGGATTTGTGACATGCTCCCCTGTTCACTTGGACAAAACAAAACCTGCAATGGGAAGGTATTTGAGGTATTTTTATATTATATTCAGTTATGAGAAGAATATTACGTAGAGCTGCATCGCATATCTATATAATAAATATCCAGCTCACTGGGGCTGATTCTTAAATTACTGGAATTTATCTTGGTGTTTTAAAAAAGTCTTGGAAATAATGATGAGTAAGACTGCAGCCTGAAGGAGTTTATGGGCTGATTTCTATCCTCAAAAGAGCTCTTCAAAGACTTGCATCCTTTATGCTGCCAGCATGCTGTTCCATCTGCAAAGTAAAATCACCACAGAGCTCTCTAGTGTATATGCTGTCTGTGCTTTTATGTATTCTAGAGAAAAAAGGGAAGGGTGACATTTTGTTTTGCATAGAGGGGAGGGGAAAAAAAATAAGCATCTGTGGCAAAAGCAGAGGAAATGATGCTCAAAGCAAAGAGTGAAAGAGCTTACAGTCATTCGATCTACTATGTATTTATGTGTTTATTTATCTAAAATATGGCATCGAGATATATGCTACTGGCCTTTACAATGTTATATTTATTATAGCTGATTGCTGGGGAAAATATTACTGTGTAACAGAAGTAAACACAAGAGGACCTCATGACTCAAAAGCTTTCTGGACAAAAATTCAAACAATACTTTCTCATATACCTATAACTGGCACGTGGCAATTGCTTACATGGCTGAGGCACTCACAGTGAAACTTTCTGAGATACGAACGAGTATACTTTCCACAACACAAAGTTTTAGGTCACAAAGTTTGGTCCATTCCTACATAAAAGGAAGTCCAAGTGCATTAAAACAAGACTGAAAGAAGAGCAAATAAATCTTATCATTTGACATAACTTTCAACTGAAACGTTTGAATTTAGTTACTTTAGCATGTATCCACTTTCTGAAAGCTTAAAATGCTTGCTTAGTTGGGCCTGATGTGGATTTGCTAGAATTAGAGCAAAGACTTGCAAGTGAGAGAAAACCCCACGCTACCGTGTTTCCAACAAAAGGCTTGAAATAAATGATATTTTACTTAATAGAACACTTTGTCTTTATTAGAAAGTCATTACAGAATACAGTTAATCATGCGTGGTGATAAATTTTAAACACAGTGAAGTCAGCCTTACAGACCCAGTGCGTGACACATTTATCTTTCTGCACTTCATGCTGAGGGCTACAGTCTAACTTGCAAAATAAAAAAATACACTAGGATGTATCATATTAAAAGAAAAGGGCACAGAAGGTCTTGTCTTAGATTTCAGAAGATGAGGAGGCAAAAGTTAAACACCGCATTTCAGTGTATTCATTTCCTGGGTTTTGTGAATCAATACCAAATCGCTTGGCAAAGAGACATGTAATATAAGCAAAACTGAAGTTAAAAAAACAAAAAAAACCCAAAAAAAACAACGTTCAAACACTCAGAGTAATGAAAGCAATATAGGGAAATGGAAGTAACTACAGCAGATTTATTTAGAGAGCCATTAAACATGAAGGTTAGGGTGGATTGCTTTATGTACACTGTCATGAAAAAAAAGGAGTTGGCAGCATCTTCTCAAATGAGTGATTTCTGCAATACAATGGTGTTCATTAAAAGCCTAGATCTTAATTTCTCTAATTTTGAACATGAAACTTTTCAAAAATAAGAAGCAACATCTTAAAGGAAACCCTTGACGGAAACCCTCTTACTGTGGCACAGCAGAAGGCGGGGGCAGGCCCAGCGTGCATCAGAGGCCTCTCCAAGCTGAAGGCCGCCAGAGCAGGCCTCTGCAGCTATGCTGCTCAGTATCACAAAGAAAGCCTGTGCTAGGTGAGAGGCCCGGCACAGTGACACAGACAGCCGGTACGACATGAACAGACAGCCCGTGTGACATGGAGCTGCACACTGAAACTCCAGTGTGACTGCAACCAGGGCTGTGAGTCACCGCTTTGCTCTGGAGGGCTCAGTACTTGTCATCAGGGAATAAAAATGCCATTGGGACAAACGAGTGACAAACTAATGACCCAACAGCGCCACGCTTTCAATTTCTTAAGGATCAGGTGTTAGAAACCAGGCCAAAAATCCAACAGCGTGCCATAATTCAGGAAAAGCAAACAGACTCTACAAGGGTGACTTCATGAATTCTGCTTATCTACGTTTCATGTGAACAAGTAAAGCCTTGACCACTGCACTAAACTTGGTCTTTGTGGAAGATTCAAGCATGCAAACTTGTTTTCAGAGCAGAGCCAGTAGTTCTTATGCACTGATGCATCATTTTAACTTGGAAGTGGCAGAACAATGCCTGACCAACCAGTTTTGTGTTTTAAACCAAGGAGCACACTGGTTTGACTTCCAGCCAGTACGGCATAAGTGCGAGCGGCTATCGGCATGGCCCGCGCCTGCTCTGAGAACAGCACCTGGAGGCACTCGGTGCCGCGTGCGCGGCGCCCCACTTCGAACGAGCAGCACAGCGCGGAGCCCCACAACCGCCCGCGCGACCGCGCCGCGCAGGCCGACGTGAGCAGCACCGCGTCCCTGCACAGGGCGGTGAGGGGCGGGGCCAATGCGGCCGGGACACGCCCCCGGGGCGGGGCGGCGGCAGGAAGGGGGTCGCCTCGGCGGCGGAGCGCGGTTGTTCTCTGTGTCGCCGGCGTTGCTGCCAGTGGAGAAGCAGCGTGGCCGTGGCCGGCGATTTTCGACTTGGTGAGTTCCGTGCTCCGTGCGGCCCGGGAGCTGAGCAGGGCGGGGTGGGGAGGAGAATAGCTTTGTCCCGGCGCTTCGCCCCGGGTCCGCTGTGGGGCCGGTCCCGGTCCCGTCTCAGGGCAGGCAGTCTGGTGTTTCGGGCGGCGGCCGCCAGGCTGCATGGCTTCTCGGTCAGACACGTGTGCCGTGCCTCTGCTCTTCGTCGTGCCGAGCCGTGCTGAGCCGCGCCGAGCCGCCTAAGGCGCGGCGCCTCCGGGCCGCCTTTGCTGTCCCACTGCGCTGCGGTGCTGCTGAGGCTGTGCCGTTCCGCTGGGACTGAGGGCCGGACCGGGCGCTCCCCCACCGGCGAAGTTTCCTCGAGCGCCCCCCGCGCGGAGCGGGGCGGCTCCGGTGGAGCGGCGGCGGCAGCGGGACGGTGTTGGGAGGTGGCGAGCGGGGCGCTGCCCGTGCCGCTGGGGCCCTGCCCGCCGCGGGTGGCACAGAGCGGTGCCCGCGGTGCTCTGGACTTTAGGTTATTTTGAATTGCGATGTTATGGTTCCCATCGCTCCTTGGGAGTGGCTTTCCTTTCTTTTTTCTGTGTGGGGTTTTTTTTTTGTTTTGTGTTTTTTTTTTTTTTTTTTTTTTTTTTTTTAACTCTTGCGTTAGGTCCCGCGCGTCTGTCAGTGCGGGTTAGCGCAGTTGATTTGTTCCCCTGTCCACCCTCGCTTTCCGCGAGCACGCCGATAGCTGCTGACGGGGACGCGGGGGGCGGTTGCGGGAGCCGCGCAGCGCCGGGCACGGCCACGGGGCGGCTCGAGTAGCGCATGGGTGCGGAGCGCGGAAGGGGAACCGGCGTTACGCGGCTGTAGTCCGCTGCTGCTCCGGGACTCCGTGTCCGGCACAGCAGTGCGAGTCCAGCTTTAAGGAGGCAGGCGCTGTCACGGATCCTCCCCGTTAGGTGTCAATGAGGAGGGATAGGCCCTTCTATTTTTCTTTTATATTTGGGTGTCTCTTCACATCAGTTGCAGTAGTTGAAAGTGTCAGCAACAAATGTAGTTTTTGGAAGAGTACATCTCAATCCCATAATCTTAACCAAGTGTTCAATCCCAAAATCTTAACCAAGCACAGTGTTTTGTTTTTGGGTTTTTTTGTTTGTCTGTTTTGTTTTCCAGCTAGCATTTGTAGCTCAGATTTGGCCCTCTGAGCACCCCAGGTTGAGTGATGCTGCAGGTGGGCTGGCAGCATGAGGGCTTGAGGGTCTGAGCTAGAACACTGAGTCACTTCTTGTGTTATTGGTTTTCTTGTCAAATAAGATAACTGCCAGTCCACTGAGAGCTGGATAGAGCAGGATGCAAAGGAATCCATGTTTTCAGATGTTGTTTCTTTGCTTGTTGTTTATTTCACAAAATGTTCAGTTTGAGGTAGATTTTGTTCTTGATTCCTTGCACATGGATCCTGGGGAGCTGTGGTGAGAAATACAAGCATGCTGAGTGCGAGCTTGTTTTTGGCACCTTTCTTCAGTTTTTATGCATGGGTATTCTTCAAAGGGAGCTGGGAGTTGGGATTACTACAGCCCTCACACAGGACATAGGGTGGAAGTATCTGTGTTGCATATGTGAGGACAACAACAGGTATAATGAAATGAAGATTGCTTCTAAAAGTCACTTTGCAGCTTGATGGTCTTCCTTCTCTGGTATTTGAGATGAAAAATTCAGTAAAGCTCCTGGGATGTTTCTATGTGTGGTTGTGTTATCCCAGCATGCAGTCAGTGGTGCAGAGAGAGATCTGGAGGCCTGACTGAGCCAGGCAAGTACTTTCTGACAACAGAAAGCTGCAGTTTGAAGGAAATGGAAACACTTGAAATACGTGTAGGTTAAAACTGCTGAATGGCAGCCTTTTTTCCCCTCTGCTTGATAGGGCTCTCTTTCTTTTCACTTTAATTTTTTATGTCTTCTTTAAGGCAATCAGTGAGAATATGTAACACTGAAATACTTTGGGCTGCTGAAGGACAGTGAGACTTTACACCTTACTCCTTAATAAAACTCTTCATTTCTCTTTGATAAAGGACTGGTTTCCAATTTTCTGTCAGTCTTAACTGTGCTCAGGTTGAAGAAAGCTAAAATGTTTTTTTTGTGAACAGCAATTCATTACCTTTCTACAGAATGATGCAAAGGTTTTAATATGAAAAGATATTTTGTGTCAGAATTTCTTAAAATTTCACTGATTATCTTGTAACTTGTGTTAAAACAAAGTGTGGTAACAGATTGTAGGTGAGCTGCTTTGTATGTATGATGATGACAAATTTCTGGAAGTAGGAGATGAGCTCACACAAGACTGAGATTTAGATTGTGACCACGTGAGCAAGGAACAGGTACTGACAAAGGCATAGGTAACACAGGCATAAACAGGAATCAGAATTCATGATCAGTACTGGCTTTTGAAGCACTGCTGTTCCTTAGATGTAAATCTCTATTTCACTGTTTTTTGTTTGTGGGTTGTTTTTTTTTTCATATTGAGAAACAAATTGCACAGAGGGCCCTTTCTTATCTCCTGTGAGAATGTGAACAAAATGTAAAAGTAGTGTTCAGGGGATGTGCATGTAGATATAAGTAGAGATGCCAACAGGAATACAGGTTTTCTGATGTAGTTAATAAAATAGGCAGCCTGACTTCTCTCTGATGAAGAGGCTTTACAGTCATCAGTTGGAAGAGCTCTGTCTTCACAGTACCATGTACTGTGAGCTCCTAATTACATTGTGAGCACATATTGTGGGTTTTTGCAGTAAATGACATACTTCATTATTTTTACATCTTCT